>NW_027211922.1:10000-203729 GCF_036971445.1 Narcine bancroftii
TCTCTCTGCCTTCCTCTCTCCCTCTCATGTCTCTCTCTCTCTACCTCTCTCTCTGTTTCCCTCTCCCTCTCATCCTTCCTCGCTTACTCTCTCCCTCTCTTTCTCTAACACTCTCTCTCTCACTCCCCTCTCTCTCTCTTTCTCTCCCACCCTCTCTCACTCGCTCTACCTCACTCTTGCCCTCCCCTATATCTCTCTCTTTCTCCATCACCCACTCCTCTCTCTCTCTCCCTCTCCCACTCACTCTATCTCACTCCCTCTCTCCCTGTCCCTCTCTCTAACTCTAGCTCTCACTCTCTTTCTCTCCCTCACCCTCTCTCTCTCCCTCTCTCTCTATCTTTCTCTCTCTCCCCCTCTCTCTCTCCATCTCTCTCCCTCTCTCTTCCTCTCTTTGTCTCTCTCATTCCTCTCTTCCACTCCTCTCTCTCTGTCTCTTCCCCCTCTCTCTCACTCCATCTCCCACTCACACTCTCTCTCCATCCCCAATTCCCTCTCTCCCTCTCCCTCTCTCTCTCTCCCTCTATCTCTCTCTCTCTCTATCTATCTCTCTCCCTCTCTCCTTCTCTGTCCCTCCCTCACTCTATCTCTGTTCCTCTCTCTCTCTCTCTCTCTCTCTCATTCTCTCTCTGTCTCCCTCCCTCACTCTCTCTCTCCCTCTCTCTATCTCCATCACCCTCTCGCACCCTCACCCGTGTACTCTCTGTCCCTCTATGTCACTCTGCCGCCCTTTCACTCTCTCACACTAATTTTGCCTCTCCCCTCCCTCTCCCCTTCTCTCTCTCTCCCTCTCTCTCTCCAACTCTCTCTTAGTCCATCCATCTCTCTCTCGCTCCCCGTCTCTCTCCCTCCATCACTCTCTCCCTCACTCTCTCTCTCCCTCTCTCTCACACCCTCCCCTTCTCCCTCTCTCTCCCCCTCTCTCTCTCTCCCCCTCTCCCTCTCTCTCTGTTCCTCTCTCTCTCACTCTAGCTCTCACTCTCTTTCTCTCCCTCTCTCTCTCTCTCACTCTCCCACTCTCTCCCTCACACTCTCTCTCCCCTCTCCCTCCCTCTGCCTCCCTCTCTCTCTCTACCTCTATCTCTCCATCTCCCTCTCTCACTCTCTCTTCCCCTCTCCCTCCCACTCTCTCCCTCTCTCTCTCTGTCTCACTCTCCCTCTCCCCTTTCCTCTTCTCTTTCTCTCCCTCTCCCTCTATCTCTCACTTTCCCTATCCCTCACTCCCTCTCTCACTTTCTCCCTCACCTTCTTTCTCTCTCTCCCCCTCTATCTCTTTCTCTCAAACTCTCTCTCTCTCCATCTCCCCTTCTCTCTTTAACTTTCTCTCCCTCTCCCACCCTCTCCCTTCCTCTATGTCTCCCTCCATCTCCATTTCTCTATCTCTCCCTCCCTCCTCCTCTCCCACTCCGTCTATCTCTCTCCCCCCTCTCTCTCTCCCTCTCTCTCACACCCTCCCCTTCTCTCTCTCTCCCCCTCACTCTCTCCAATGTTATCTCTGTCCATCCATCTCTCTCTCTCCCCCTTTCTCTCCCTCTCCCTCTCTCCCTCTCCCTTTCTCTCCCTCTCTCTCTCTCTCTCTCTCTCTATCTCTCTCTCCCTCTCTGTCCCTGCCTCACTCTTTCTCTGTTCCTCTCTCTCTCTCTCTCATTCTCTCTCTGTCTCCCTCCCTCAATCTCTCTCTCCCTCTCTCTATCTCGATCACCCTCTTGCACCCTCACCCATGTACTCTCTGTCCCTCTTTGTCACTCTCCTGCCCTTTCACTCTCTCACACTTTTCCCTCTCCCTCCCTCTCTCTCTCTCCCTCCCTCTCCCCTTCTCTCTCTCTCCCTCTCTCGCTCCAACTCTCTCTCAGTCCATCCGTCCCTTTCTCTCTCCCCCTCTCTCTCTCCCTCTCCCTCTCTCTCCCTTCCTCTATGTCTCCCTCCATCTCTCTTTCTTTATCTCTCCCTCTCTCTCACACACCCCCTCTCTCTCTCCAACGCTATCTCTGTTCATCCATCCCTCTCTCTTCCCTCTCTCTCTCCCTCTCCCTCTCCCCATCTCCCTCTCTCTCTCTCTCTCTTTCACTCTCTCTCCATCTCTCTCTCTCTATCTCTCTCTCTCCCTCTCTGTCCCTCCCTCACTCTTTCTCTGTTCCTCTCTCTCTCTCTCTCTCATTCTCTCTCTGTCTCCCTCCCTCACTCGCTCTCTCCCTCTCTCTATCTCCATCACCCTCTTGCACCCTCACCCATGTACTCTCTGTCCCTCTTTGTCACTCTCCTGCCCTTTCACTCTCTCACACTTTTCCCTCTCCCTCCCTCTCTCTCTCTCCCTCCCTCTCCCCTTCTCTTTCTCTCCCTCTCTCTCTCCAAATCTCAGTCCATCCGTCCCTCTCTCTCCCCCTCTTTCTCTCTCCCTCTCTCTCCCTCTCCCTCTCACTCCCTCACCCTCTTGCTCTCTATCTATCTCTCTCTCTCCCTCTCACCATTCGCCTCTCCCTCCCTCACTTACTCTGTCCCCCTCTCTCTCTTTCTCCCTCCCTCACAATCTCTCTCCCACCCTCTCTCTCACCCTCCCTCTCCATCTTCCTCCTTCTCCCTCTCTCTCTGTCCATCCATCTCTCTCTCTCTCCCCATCTCTCTCTCCAACTCTATCTCTGTCCATCCATCTATCTCTCTCCCCCTCTCCCTCTCTCTCTGTCCCTCTCTCTCTCACTCTAGCTCTCACTCTCTCTCCCTCTCCCTCTCTCTCTCACACTCTCCCACTCTATCCCTCACACTCTCCCCTCTCCCTCCCTCTGCCTCCCTCTCTCTCTCTATCTCTCCATCTCCCTCTCTCACTCTCTCTTCCCCTCTCCCTCCCTCTCTCTCCCTCTCTCTCTCTGTCTCTCTCTCCCTCTCCCCTCTCCTCCCCTTTCTCTCTCTCTCCCTCTATCTCTCACTTTCCCTATCTCACTCCCTCTCTCACTTTATCCCTCTCTCTCCCTCACCTTCTTTCCCTCTCACTCTCTATGTCTCTCTTTCTCTCCCTCCCTCTCTCTCTCCCTCCCTCTCTCTCTCTCTTACTCCCTCTCCTGCTCTCTATCTCGCAGTCTCTCCCTCCCACTTTCTTTCTCTCTCCCTCTCCCACTCTCACACTCTCTCACCCCCTCTCACACACCCTCTATCTCTCTCCCTCTACCCCCTTCTCTCCCCCTCTCTTTTTCTCTGTCTTTCTCTCTCTCTCCCTCTCTCTCTCCCCCTCTCGCTCTCACCCTCTCCCTCTCTCTCTCTCCCTCTACCTGTCTCTCTCTCCCTTTCCCTCTCTCTCGTTCTCCATCTCCCACTAATGCTCTCTCTCCTTCTCTCTCTATCCATCCCTCTGTCCCTCTCTCTCTCACTCTACATCTCACTCTCTTTCTCTCCCTCTCTCTCCCTCTCTCCCACACTCTCCCTCACACACTCTCTCCCTCTCTCATATCATTCTCACTCTCACCCTCTGCGCTCTCTCTCCCTCTCTCTTCCACCCTCTCTCTCCCTCACTCTCTCCCTCCCTCTCCCTCCATCACCCTCTCATTCCCTCACACCCCTCTCTCTCTCACTCTGCATCCCTCTCTCTCCCTCCCTCTCTCTCTCGCTCTCTCTCTCCCGCCTCTCTCTGTCTGTTTATCTCTCCCAATCTCCCTCCTTCTCATTCTTACCCTCCCCATCTCTCTCCTCTCTCCCTCCCTCCCTCTCTCTACTCTCTCTCACCCACTCCCTCTCTCTCCCTCTCCCTCTCACTCTCACTCTGTCCCTTTCTCTCTCACTCTACCTCTCATTCTCTTTCTCTCCCTCTCCCTCTGTCTCTCTCGCTCTCCCACTCCCTCACACTCTCTCTCCCTCTCCCTCCTCCTCTCCCTCTCTCTCTGTCCATCCATCTCTCTCGCCCTGTCTCTCTCACTCTCTCTTCCTCTCTCTCTTTCACTCCCTCTATCTCTCCCGCTTACACCCCCCTCTCCCTCTCCCACACTCTCTCTGTCAATCTCACCCTCTCCTTCTCCTCTCTCCCACTCTTTCTCCCTCTCTCTCTCTCTGTCTCTCTCTCTTTCTCTCTCCCTCTCCCCCTCACTCTGTCTTGGTTTCCGTCTCCATCCCTCTCTCCCCCTCTCCCTCTCACTCTCCCTCTCTCTCTCTGCCTCTCCCTCTATATCTCTCACTCACTCTCATTCTCACTCCCCCCTCTCACTCTCTCTCTCCCTCACTCTCTCCCTTTCCCTCTCCCCTTCTCTCTGCCTTCCCTTCCCTCTCCTTCACCCTCTCTCTCGCTCTCACTCCCACACTCTCTCTCACTCTCTCTCCCTCACTCTCCTTTTCTCTCTCTCTCCCACTCCCACCTACACACTCTATCCTTCTCTTTCTCTCTCTCCCTCTCTCTCTCCCTCTACCCCTTTCACTCCACCTCTCTTTCTCTCTCTACCTCCCTCTCTCACTATCTCTCTCTCCCTCCATCTCTCTTTCTCTCTCACTCTCTCCCTCACCTTTCTCTCTCTCCCCCTCTCTCTATCTCTTTCTCTCAAACTCTCTCTCTCCCAATCTCCCCTTCTCTCTTTAACTTTCTCTCCCTCTCCCACTCTCTCCCTTCCTCTATGACTCCTTCCATCTCTCTTTCTTTATCTCTCCCTTCCTCCTCCTCTCCCGCTCCGTCTATGTCTCTCCCACCTTTCTCTCTCCCTCTCTCACACCCTCCCCTTCTCTCTCTCTCCCCAACGCTATCTCTGTCCATCCATCTCTCTCTCCCCTCTCTCTCCCTCTCCCTCTCTCCCTCTCCCTCTCTCTCTCTCTCTCTCTCTCTCTCTCTCTCTCTATCTCTCTCTCTCCCTCTCTCCCTCTCTGTCCCTGTCACACTCTTTCTCTGTTCCTCTCTTTCGCTCTCATTCTCTCTCTGTCTCCCTCCCTCAATCTCTCTCTCCCTCTCACTATCTCCATCACCCTCTTGCACCCTCACCCATGTACTCTCTATCCCTGTTTGTCACTCTCCTGCCGTTTCACTCTCTCACACCACTTTTCCCTCTCCCTCCCTCTCTCTCTCTCCATCCCTCTCCACTTCTCTCTCTGTCCCTCTCTCCCTCCAACTCTGTCCATCCGTCCCTCTCTCTTCCCCTCTCTCTCTCTCTCTCTCTCTCTACCTCTCCCTCTCACTCCCTCTCCCTCTCTCTCTCTCTATCTATCCCTGTCTCTCCCTCTCTCCATTCGCCTCTCCCTCCCTCACTTACTCTGTCCCCCTCTCTCTCTCCCTCTCTCTCTTTCTACCTCCCTCACAATCTCTCCCCCTCCCTCTCTCACCCTCCCTCTCCCTCTCCATCTGTCCATCCATCTCTCTCTCTCCCCCTCTCTCTCTCTCCCTATCCCTCTCCCTGTCCACCTCTATCTCTCTACCTCTCTCACTCTCTCTCTCCCTCTCTCTCTCTCCCTCTCTCTCTCTCCCTCTCATTCTATCTCCCTTTACCCTCTTCACTCCCCCTCCTCTCCCTACCACCCTCGCTCACTATCCCTCCCTCTCTCTTTCTCTCTCACCATTTCCCTCACCCTCTTTCTCTCTCTCCCCCTCTCTATATCTCTTTCTCTCAAACTCTCTCTCTCTCCATCTCCCCTTCTCTCTTAACACTCTCCATCTCCCACTCTTTCCCGTTATCTCTCCCTCCATCTCTCTTTCTCTATCTCTCCCTCCCTCCCCTTCTCCCCCTCCGTCTCTCTATCTCCCTCTCTCTCTCCCTCTCTCTCACTCCCTCCCTTCCTCTCTCTCTCTCCATCTCCTTTTTGCTCCCACACATGTGCACTGTCCCTCTCTTTCACTCTCCCGCCCTCTCACTCTCTCGCCTTCCCTCCCTCTCCCCTTCACTCTCCCCCTCTCTCTCTCCAACTCTCTCTCTGTCCATCCCCCTCTCACTCTCCCTCTCTCTCTCCCTCTCCATCTTCCTCACTCACTCTTTCTCTGTCCCCTCTCTCTCTCACTCTCTCTCTCTCATTCTCTCTCTGCCTCCCTCCAACACACTCTCTCTCCCTCCCTCCCCCTCTCCCTTTCTCCCCCTCTCCCTCCCTCCCTCTCTCTCTCTACCTCTCTATCTCTCCCTCCCTCTCTCACACTCTCTCCACCTCCCTCTCTCCCTCTCCTGTCTCTCTCTCTCTACCTCTCTCTCTGTTTCCCTCTCCCTCTCACCCTTCCTCTCTTACTCTCTCCCTCTCTTTCTCTAACCCTCTCTCTCTCACTCCCCTCTCTCTCTCTTTCTCTCCCACCCTCCCTCACTCGCTCTAGCTCGCTCTTGCCCTCCCCTATATCTCTCTCTTTCCAATTCTCTCTGTCTCTCCCTCTCACTCTCTCTGTCCCTCTCTCTCTGACTCTAGCGCTCACTCTCTTTCTCTCCCTCTCCCTCTCTCTCTCACTCTCCCACTCTCTCCCTCACCCTCTCTCTCTCCCTCTCTCTCTATCTTTCTCTCTCTCCCCCTCTCTCTCTCCATCTCTCTCCCTCTCTATCTCTTTCTCTCTCCCTCTCTCCTTCTCTGTCCCTCCCTTACTCTATCTCTTTCTTTCTTTCTCTCTCTCATCCTCTCTCTCTCACTGTCTCTCCCCCCTCTCTCTCACTCCATCTCCCACTCACACTCTCTCTCCCTTCCCATCACCCTCTCTCCCCCCCCTCTCTCTCTCCCTCTCTCTCTCTCTCTCTATCTCTTTCTCTCTCCCTCTCTCCTTCTCTGTCCCTCCCTCACTCTATCTCTCTACCTCTCTATCTCTCCCTCCCTCTCTCACACCCTCTCCGCCTCCCTCTCTCCCTCTCCTGTCTCTCTCTCTCTCTACCTCTCTCTCTGTTTCCCTCTCCCTCTCACCCTTCCTCTCTTACTCTCTCCCTCTCTTTCTCTAACCCTCTCTCTCTCACTCCCCTCCCCTCTCTCTCTCTTTCTCTCCCACCCTCTCTCACTCGCTCTACCTCGCTCTTGCCCTCCCCTATATCTCTCTCTTTCCAATTTTCTCTGTCTATCCCTCTCACTCTCTCTGTCCCTCTCTCTCTTTCTCCATCACCAACTCCTCTCTCCCTCTCACCCTCTCCCACTCACTCTATCTCAGTCCCTCTCTCCCTGTCCCTCTCTCTCTCACTCCAGCTCTCACTCTCTTGCTCTCCCTCACTCTCTCACTCTCTCTCTACCTCTCACTCACTCTCTTTGTCTCTCTCTCCTTCCCCTATATATATCTCTCTCTCCCCTTCTCTCTGTCTCTCACTCTCCCTCTCTCTCCTTCTCCCTCTCTTTCCCACTCTATCTCTCTCCCTCTCACTCTCTTTCTCTCACTCTCCCTTCTCTGTCTCTCTCACTATATCTCTCCCTATCTCTCTCTCCCTCACTCTCTCTCCCCACACTCTCTCTCCCACTCCCTCTCTCTCACTCTCCTCCTCTCTCTCCCTCTCCTTCTCCCCTCTCTCTCTCTTTCTGTCTCTCTTCCTATCTCTCTCCCTTTCTCTCTCTCTCCCTCTATCTCTCACCCTACTCTCTCTCACCCACTCCCTCTCTCTCCCTCTCCCTCTCACTCTCTCTCTGTCCCTCTCTCACTTTCTCCATCTCCCACTCTCTCATTCTCTCTCTCCCTCTCCCTCTCACTCTATCTCTCTCCCTCTATCCTTGTACCTCTCTCTCTCACTCTACCTCTCATTTTCTTTCTCTCCCTCTCCTCTCTCTCTCTCACTCTCCCACTCCCTCACACTCTCTCTCCCTCTTTCTCTCTCTCTATCTTTCTCTCTCCCCCTCCCTCTCCCCCTCTCTCTCCTCTCACTCTTTATAGCTCTCTTTCTCTCTTTCTCTCCATCTTAACCTCTCCCTCTCTCTCTCTCTCTCTTTACCTCTCACTCTCACTACATCTCACTCTTTCTCTCCATCTCCCTCTCTATCTTGCACCCCCTCTCTCTATCCCACTCTCTCCCTCTCTTTCACTCTCTCTTTCGCACTTTCTCCCTCACACTCTCTCCCTCACCCTCTCTGTCTCCCTCTCTCTCTATCTTTTTCTCTCTCCCCCTCGCTCTCTTCCTCTCCCCCTCTCTCTCCTCTCACTCTTTCTCTCTCTTTTTCTCTCTCTTTCCATCTTAAACTCTCTCTCTCTCTTTACCTCTCACTCTCACTACCTCACTATTTCTCTCCCTCTCCCTCTCTATCTTGCTCTCCCTCTCTCTCTCCCACTCTCTCCCTCTCCTTCTCTCTCTCACTCTCTCTCACTCACTCTGTCCCTCTCTCACTCTCTCCCTCACCCTTTCTGTCTCCCTCTCTGTCTCCCTCTCCCCTTCCCTCTTCTCTTTCTCTCCCTCTCCCTCTCTCGTTCCCTATCTCTCACTCCATCTCTCATTTGCTCCCTCTCTCTCTCCATCTCCCTCTTTCTCTCTCCCTCACACTCTAACCCTCTCTCTCTCTCCATCCCCCTCTCTCTCCCACTCCCTCACTCTCCCACTCGCTCCCTCTCCCGCTCTCTCTCTCACTCTCTCTCTGCCTCCTTCTCTCCCACTCTACTTTTCTCTGTCTTTCTCGCTCTCTCAATCTCTCTCTCTCCCCCTCTCTCTCTTACCTTCCTCTCTCTCTCTCTCTCCCTCTCCCTGTCTCTCTCTGTCCCTCTCTCTTTCTCCATCTCCCCTATCACTCTCTCTTTCCCTTCTCAGTCTCTCTCTCTCCATCCCTCCCTCTGTAACTCTCTCTCACTCTACCTCTCACTCTCTTTCACACACTCTCCCACTCTACCACTCTCCCACACTTTCCCTCTCACTCTCTCTCCATCTCCCTCTCTCTCTCCCTCTCGCATATCTTTCTCTCTCTCTCACCCACTCGCTCTCTCTCCTTCCTCTCTCTTCCACCATCTCTCCCCCTCTCCCTCCCTCTCACTCTCCCTCTCTCACTCTCTCCCTCTCCTTCTGTCTCTCTATCTACCACTCTCTCTGTCTCCCTCTCCCTCTCACCCTCCCTCTCTCACTCTCTCCCTCTCTTTCTCTGTCCCTCTCTCTCTCACTCCCCCTCTCTCTCTCTTTCTCTCCCACCCTCTCTCACACGCTCTCCCTCACTCTCCCTCGCTCTCTCCCTCCCCTATATCTCTCTCTCTCCCATTTTCTCTGCCTCTCCCTCGCACTCTCTCTCTGTCCCTCTCTCTGTTTCTCCATCTCCCATTCCTCTCTATCTCTCTTTCTCCCTCTCCCTCTCACTCTATCTCACTCCCTCTCTCCGTCCCTCTTTCTCACTATCTCTCACTCTCTTTCTCTCCCTATCCCTCTCTCTCTCTCACTCTCCCACTCTCTCCCTCACACTCCCTCTCCCTCTCTCTCTCCTTCTATATCTTTCTCTCTCCCCACCCTCTCTCTCTCCATCTCTCTCCGTCTCCCTCTCTCTTTCTGTCTCTCATTCTCTCTTTTCTC
The DNA here is from genome assembly GCF_036971445.1 of Narcine bancroftii. Taxonomy (NCBI): domain Eukaryota; kingdom Metazoa; phylum Chordata; class Chondrichthyes; order Torpediniformes; family Narcinidae; genus Narcine; species Narcine bancroftii. The sequence continues at coordinate 19,372 of NW_027211922.1, forward strand.
CTCTCTCTCTCCCAGTCTCTCCCCCTCTCTTTCACTCCATCTCCTACTCACTCTCTCTTCCTCCCCCATCTCTCTCTCTCACTCCCACTCTCTCTCGCCCATTCTCTCGCTCTCCCTCTCTCACCCTCTCCCTCACCCTCTCTCTCTCCCTCTCTCTCTCTCTGTCTCTCCCTCTCCCCTTTCCTCTTCTCTTTCTCTCCCTCTACCTCTCACTTTCCCTATCTCTCCCTCCCTCTCTCACTCCTTCTACCTCTCTTTCCCACTCTATCTCTCTCCCTCTCCCTCTCTCCCTCTCTGTCCCTCCCTCACTCTTTCTCTGTTCCTCTCTCTCTCCCTCATTCTCTCTCTGTCTCCCTCCCTCACTCTCTCTCTCCCTCTCTCTATCTCCATCACCCTCTCGCACCCTCACCCATGTACTCTCTGTCCCTCTGTCACTCTCCTGCCCTTTCACTCTCTCACACTACTTTTCCCTCTCCCTCCCTCTCTCTCTCTCCACCCCTCTCCCCTTCCCTCTCCCTCCCTCTCTCTCTCCAACTCTGTCCATCCGTCCCTCTCTCTTCCCCCTCTCTCTCTCCCTCTCCCTCTCTACCTCTCCCTCTCACTCCCTCTCCCTCTCTCTCTCTATCTATCCCTGTCTCTCCCTCTCTCCATTCGCCTCTCCCTCCCTCACTTACTCTGTCCCCCCCTCTCTCTCTCTTTCTCCCTCCCTCACAATCTCTCTCCCTCCCTCTCTCTCACCCTCCCTCTCCATCTTCCTCCCTCTCCCTCTCTCTCTGTCCATCCATCTCTCTCTCTCCCCTCTCTCTCTCTCCCTATCCTTCTCTCCCTCTCGCTGTCCACCTCTATCTCTCTACCTCTCTCCCTCTCTCTCTCTCCCTCTCATTATCTCTCCCTTTACTCTCTTCACTCCCCCTCCTCTCCCTACCTCCCTCTCTCACTATCCCTCTCTCCCTCCCTCACTCTTTCTCTCTCACCCTTTCCCTCACCCTCTTTCTCTCTCTCTCCCCCTCTCTCTATTTCTTTCTCTCAAACTCTCTCTCTCTCCATCTCCCCTTCTCTCTTAACTTACTCTCCATCTCCCACTCTCTCCCGTTATCTCTCCCTCCATCTCTCTTTCTCTATCTCTCCCTCCCTCCCCCTCTCCCCCTCCATCTCTCTATCTCCCTCTCTCTCTTTCCCTCTCTCTCACTCCCTCCCTCCCTCTCTCTCTCCATCTCCTTTTTGCTCCCACACATGTGCACTGTTCCTCTCTTTCACACTCCCGCCCTCTCACTCTCTCGCCTTCCCTCCCTCTCCCCTTCACTCTCCCCCTCTCTCTCACCAACTCTCTCTCTGTCCATCCCCCTCTCACTCTCCCTCTCTCTCTCCCTCTCCATCTCCCTCCCTCACTCTTTCTCTGTCCCCTCTCTCTCTCTCACACTCTCTCTCTCTCATTCTCTCTCTGCCTCCCTCCCTCACACTCTCTGTCCCTCCCTCCCCCTCTCCCTTTCTCCCTCTCTCCCTCCCTCCCTCTCTCTCTCTCTCTCTACGTCTCTATCTCTCCCTCCCTCTCTCACACTCTCTCTGCCTCCCTCTCTCCCTCTCCTGTCTCTCTCTCTCTACCTCTCTCTCTGTTTCCCTCTCCCTCTCATCCTTCCTCTCTTACTCTCTCCCTCTCTTTCTCTAACACTCTGTCTCTCACTCCCCTCTCTCTCTCTTTCTCTCCCACCCTCTCTCACTCGCTCTACCTCACTCTTGCCCTCCCCTATATCTCTCTCTTTCTCCATCACCCACTCCTCTCTCTCTCTCCCTCTCCCACTCACTCTATCTCACTCCCTCTCTCCCTGTCCCTCTCTCTAACTCTAGCTCTCACTCTCTCTCCCTCACCTCTCTCTCCCTCTCTCTCTATCTTTCTCTCTCCCCCCTCTCTCTCTCCATCTCTCTCCCTCTCTCTTCCTCTCTTTGTCTCTCTCATTCCTCTCTTCCACTCCTCTCTCTCTGTCTCTCCCCCTCTCTCTCACTCCATCTCCCACTCACACTCTCTCTCCATCCCCAATTCCCTCTCTCCCTCTCCCTCTCTCTCTCCCTCTATCTCTCTCTCTCTCTATCTCTCTCTCTCTCCCTCTCTCCTTCTCTGTCCCTCCCTCACTCTGTCTCTGTTCCTCTCTCTCTCTCTCTCTCATTATCTCTCCGTCTCCCTCCCTCACTCTCTCTCTCCCTCTCTCTATCTCCATCACCCTCTCGAACCCTTACCCGTGTACTCTCTGTCCCTCTATGTCACTCTGCCGCCCTTTTACTCTCTCACACTACTTTTGCCTCTCCCCTCCCTCTCCCCTTCTCTCTCTCTCCCTCTCTCTCTCCAACTCTCTCTTAGTCCATCCATTTCTCTCTCGCTCCCCGTCTCTCTCCCTCTCCCTCTCCCTCCCTCTCTCTCTCTCTCTCTCTATCATTCTCTCTCCCTCTCTCCCTTCCCCTCTCCCTCCCTCACTCTTACTCTCTCTCTCTCTCCCTCTCTCTGTCCATCCGTCTCTCTTGCCCCCTCTCCCACTCTCCCTCTCCTTCTCTACCTCTCCCTCTCTCTCCCTCACCCCCCTCTCTCCCTCTCTATCTATCTCTCTCTCCCTCTCTCCTTTCCCTCTCCCTCACTCTGTCCCTCTCTCCATCCCTCCCTCTGTCCCTCTCTCTCACTCTACCTCTCATTCTCTTTCACTCCCTCTCCCTCTGTCTCTCTCGCTCTCCCACTCCCTCACACTCTCTCTCCCTCTCCCTCCTCCTCTCCCTCTCTCTCTGTCCATCCATCTCTCTCGCCCTGTCTCTCTCACTCTCTCTTCCTCTCTCTCTTTCACTCCCTCTATCTCTCCCGCTTACACCCCCCTCTCCCTCTCCCACACTCTCTCTGTCAATCTCACCCTCTCCTTCTCCTCTCTCCCACTCTCTCTCCCTCTCCCTCTCACTCTCACTCTGTCCCTCTCTCTCTCACTCTACCTCTCATTCTCTTTCTCTCCCTCTCCCTCTGTCTCTCTCGCTCTCCCACTCCCTCACACTCTCTCTCCCTCTCCCTCCTCCTCTCCCTCTCTCTCTGTCCATCCATCTCTCTCGCCCTGTCTCTCTCACTCTCTCTTCCTCTCTCTCTTTCACTCCCTCTATCTCTCCCGCTTACACCCCCCTCTCCCTCTCCCACACTCTCTCTGTCAATCTCACCCTCTCCTTCTCCTCTCTCCCACTCTTTCTCCCTCTCTCTCTCTCTGTCTCTCTCTCTTTCTCTCTCCCTCTCCCCCTCACTCTGTCTTGGTTTCCGTCTCCATCCCTCTCTCCCCCTCTCCCTCTCACTCTCCCTCTCTCTCTCTGCCTCTCCCTCTATATCTCTCACTCACTCTCATTCTCACTCCCCCCTCTCACTCTCTCTCTCCCTCACTCTCTCCCTTTCCCTCTCCCCTTCTCTCTGCCTTCCCTTCCCTCTCCTTCACCCTCTCTCTCGCTCTCACTCCCACACTCTCTCTCACTCTCTCTCCCTCACTCTCCTTTTCTCTCTCTCTCCCACTCCCACCTACACACTCTATCCTTCTCTTTCTCTCTCTCCCTCTCTCTCTCCCTCTACCCCTTTCACTCCACCTCTCTTTCTCTCTCTACCTCCCTCTCTCACTATCTCTCTCTCCCTCCATCTCTCTTTCTCTCTCACTCTCTCCCTCACCTTTCTCTCTCTCCCCCTCTCTCTATCTCTTTCTCTCAAACTCTCTCTCTCCCAATCTCCCCTTCTCTCTTTAACTTTCTCTCCCTCTCCCACTCTCTCCCTTCCTCTATGACTCCTTCCATCTCTCTTTCTTTATCTCTCCCTTCCTCCTCCTCTCCCGCTCCGTCTATGTCTCTCCCACCTTTCTCTCTCCCTCTCTCACACCCTCCCCTTCTCTCTCTCTCCCCAACGCTATCTCTGTCCATCCATCTCTCTCTCCCCTCTCTCTCCCTCTCCCTCTCTCCCTCTCCCTCTCTCTCTCTCTCTCTCTCTCTCTCTCTCTCTATCTCTCTCTCTCCCTCTCTCCCTCTCTGTCCCTGTCACACTCTTTCTCTGTTCCTCTCTTTCGCTCTCATTCTCTCTCTGTCTCCCTCCCTCAATCTCTCTCTCCCTCTCACTATCTCCATCACCCTCTTGCACCCTCACCCATGTACTCTCTGTCCCTGTTTGTCACTCTCCTGCCGTTTCACTCTCTCACACCACTTTTCCCTCTCCCTCCCTCTCTCTCTCTCCATCCCTCTCCACTTCTCTCTCTGTCCCTCTCTCCCTCCAACTCTGTCCATCCGTCCCTCTCTCTTCCCCTCTCTCTCTCTCTCTCTCTCTCTACCTCTCCCTCTCACTCCCTCTCCCTCTCTCTCTCTCTATCTATCCCTGTCTCTCCCTCTCTCCATTCGCCTCTCCCTCCCTCACTTACTCTGTCCCCCTCTCTCTCTCCCTCTCTCTCTTTCTACCTCCCTCACAATCTCTCCCCCTCCCTCTCTCACCCTCCCTCTCCCTCTCCATCTGTCCATCCATCTCTCTCTCTCCCCCTCTCTCTCTCTCCCTATCCCTCTCCCTGTCCACCTCTATCTCTCTACCTCTCTCACTCTCTCTCTCCCTCTCTCTCTCTCCCTCTCTCTCTCTCCCTCTCATTCTATCTCCCTTTACCCTCTTCACTCCCCCTCCTCTCCCTACCACCCTCGCTCACTATCCCTCCCTCTCTCTTTCTCTCTCACCATTTCCCTCACCCTCTTTCTCTCTCTCCCCCTCTCTATATCTCTTTCTCTCAAACTCTCTCTCTCTCCATCTCCCCTTCTCTCTTAACACTCTCCATCTCCCACTCTTTCCCGTTATCTCTCCCTCCATCTCTCTTTCTCTATCTCTCCCTCCCTCCCCTTCTCCCCCTCCGTCTCTCTATCTCCCTCTCTCTCTCCCTCTCTCTCACTCCCTCCCTTCCTCTCTCTCTCTCCATCTCCTTTTTGCTCCCACACATGTGCACTGTCCCTCTCTTTCACTCTCCCGCCCTCTCACTCTCTCGCCTTCCCTCCCTCTCCCCTTCACTCTCCCCCTCTCTCTCTCCAACTCTCTCTCTGTCCATCCCCCTCTCACTCTCCCTCTCTCTCTCCCTCTCCATCTTCCTCACTCACTCTTTCTCTGTCCCCTCTCTCTCTCACTCTCTCTCTCTCATTCTCTCTCTGCCTCCCTCCAACACACTCTCTCTCCCTCCCTCCCCCTCTCCCTTTCTCCCCCTCTCCCTCCCTCCCTCTCTCTCTCTACCTCTCTATCTCTCCCTCCCTCTCTCACACTCTCTCCACCTCCCTCTCTCCCTCTCCTGTCTCTCTCTCTCTACCTCTCTCTCTGTTTCCCTCTCCCTCTCACCCTTTCTCTCTTACTCTCTCCCTCTCTTTCTCTAACCCTCTCTCTCTCACTCCCCTCTCTCTCTCTTTCTCTCCCACCCTCCCTCACTCGCTCTAGCTCGCTCTTGCCCTCCCCTATATCTCTCTCTTTCCAATTCTCTCTGTCTCTCCCTCTCACTCTCTCTGTCCCTCTCTCTCTGACTCTAGCGCTCACTCTCTTTCTCTCCCTCTCCCTCTCTCTCTCACTCTCCCACTCTCTCCCTCACCCTCTCTCTCTCCCTCTCTCTCTATCTTTCTCTCTCTCCCCCTCTCTCTCTCCATCTCTCTCCCTCTCTATCTCTTTCTCTCTCCCTCTCTCCTTCTCTGTCCCTCCCTTACTCTATCTCTTTCTTTCTTTCTCTCTCTCATCCTCTCTCTCTCACCCCCCTCTCTCTCACTCCATCTCCCACTCACACTCTCTCTCCCTTCCCATCACCCTCTCTCCCCCCCCTCTCTCTCTCCCTCTCTCTCTCTCTCTCTATCTCTTTCTCTCTCCCTCTCTCCTTCTCTGTCCCTCCCTCACTCTATCTCTCTACCTCTCTATCTCTCCCTCCCTCTCTCACACCCTCTCCGCCTCCCTCTCTCCCTCTCCTGTCTCTCTCTCTCTCTACCTCTCTCTCTGTTTCCCTCTCCCTCTCACCCTTCCTCTCTTACTCTCTCCCTCTCTTTCTCTAACCCTCTCTCTCTCACTCCCCTCCCCTCTCTCTCTCTTTCTCTCCCACCCTCTCTCACTCGCTCTACCTCGCTCTTGCCCTCCCCTATATCTCTCTCTTTCCAATTTTCTCTGTCTATCCCTCTCACTCTCTCTGTCCCTCTCTCTCTTTCTCCATCACCAACTCCTCTCTCCCTCTCACCCTCTCCCACTCACTCTATCTCAGTCCCTCTCTCCCTGTCCCTCTCTCTCTCACTCCAGCTCTCACTCTCTTGCTCTCCCTCACTCTCTCACTCTCTCTCTACCTCTCACTCACTCTCTTTGTCTCTCTCTCCTTCCCCTATATATATCTCTCTCTCCCCTTCTCTCTGTCTCTCACTCTCCCTCTCTCTCCTTCTCCCTCTCTTTCCCACTCTATCTCTCTCCCTCTCACTCTCTTTCTCTCACTCTCCCTTCTCTGTCTCTCTCACTATATCTCTCCCTATCTCTCTCTCCCTCACTCTCTCTCCCCACACTCTCTCTCCCACTCCCTCTCTCTCACTCTCCTCCTCTCTCTCCCTCTCCTTCTCCCCTCTCTCTCTCTTTCTGTCTCTCTTCCTATCTCTCTCCCTTTCTCTCTCTCCCTCTATCTCTCACCCTACTCTCTCTCACCCACTCCCTCTCTCTCCCTCTCCCTCTCACTCTCTCTCTGTCCCTCTCTCACTTTCTCCATCTCCCACTCTCTCATTCTCTCTCTCCCTCTCCCTCTCACTCTATCTCTCTCCCTCTATCCTTGTACCTCTCTCTCTCACTCTACCTCTCATTTTCTTTCTCTCCCTCTCCTCTCTCTCTCTCACTCTCCCACTCCCTCACACTCTCTCTCCCTCTTTCTCTCTCTCTATCTTTCTCTCTCCCCCTCCCTCTCCCCCTCTCTCTCCTCTCACTCTTTATAGCTCTCTTTCTCTCTTTCTCTCCATCTTAACCTCTCCCTCTCTCTCTCTCTCTCTTTACCTCTCACTCTCACTACATCTCACTCTTTCTCTCCATCTCCCTCTCTATCTTGCACCCCCTCTCTCTATCCCACTCTCTCCCTCTCTTTCACTCTCTCTTTCGCACTTTCTCCCTCACACTCTCTCCCTCACCCTCTCTGTCTCCCTCTCTCTCTATCTTTTTCTCTCTCCCCCTCGCTCTCTTCCTCTCCCCCTCTCTCTCCTCTCACTCTTTCTCTCTCTTTTTCTCTCTCTTTCCATCTTAAACTCTCTCTCTCTCTTTACCTCTCACTCTCACTACCTCACTATTTCTCTCCCTCTCCCTCTCTATCTTGCTCTCCCTCTCTCTCTCCCACTCTCTCCCTCTCCTTCTCTCTCTCACTCTCTCTCACTCACTCTGTCCCTCTCTCACTCTCTCCCTCACCCTTTCTGTCTCCCTCTCTGTCTCCCTCTCCCCTTCCCTCTTCTCTTTCTCTCCCTCTCCCTCTCTCGTTCCCTATCTCTCACTCCATCTCTCATTTGCTCCCTCTCTCTCTCCATCTCCCTCTTTCTCTCTCCCTCACACTCTAACCCTCTCTCTCTCTCCATCCCCCTCTCTCTCCCACTCCCTCACTCTCCCACTCGCTCCCTCTCCCGCTCTCTCTCTCACTCTCTCTCTGCCTCCTTCTCTCCCACTCTACTTTTCTCTGTCTTTCTCGCTCTCTCAATCTCTCTCTCTCCCCCTCTCTCTCTTACCTTCCTCTCTCTCTCTCTCTCCCTCTCCCTGTCTCTCTCTGTCCCTCTCTCTTTCTCCATCTCCCCTATCACTCTCTCTTTCCCTTCTCAGTCTCTCTCTCTCCATCCCTCCCTCTGTAACTCTCTCTCACTCTACCTCTCACTCTCTTTCACACACTCTCCCACTCTACCACTCTCCCACACTTTCCCTCTCACTCTCTCTCCATCTCCCTCTCTCTCTCCCTCTCGCATATCTTTCTCTCTCTCTCACCCACTCGCTCTCTCTCCTTCCTCTCTCTTCCACCATCTCTCTCCCTCTCCCTCCCTCTCACTCTCCCTCTCTCACTCTCTCCCTCTCCTTCTGTCTCTCTATCTACCACTCTCTCTGTCTCCCTCTCCCTCTCACCCTCCCTCTCTCACTCTCTCCCTCTCTTTCTCTGTCCCTCTCTCTCTCACTCCCCCTCTCTCTCTCTTTCTCTCCCACCCTCTCTCACACGCTCTCCCTCACTCTCCCTCGCTCTCTCCCTCCCCTATATCTCTCTCTCTCCCATTTTCTCTGCCTCTCCCTCGCACTCTCTCTCTGTCCCTCTCTCTGTTTCTCCATCTCCCATTCCTCTCTATCTCTCTTTCTCCCTCTCCCTCTCACTCTATCTCACTCCCTCTCTCCGTCCCTCTTTCTCACTATCTCTCACTCTCTTTCTCTCCCTATCCCTCTCTCTCTCTCACTCTCCCACTCTCTCCCTCACACTCCCTCTCCCTCTCTCTCTCCTTCTATATCTTTCTCTCTCCCCACCCTCTCTCTCTCCATCTCTCTCCGTCTCCCTCTCTCTTTCTGTCTCTCATTCTCTCTTTTCTCCTCTCTCTCTCCCAGTCTCTCCCCCTCTCTTTCACTCCATCTCCTACTCACTCTCTCTTCCTCCCCCATCTCTCTCTCTCACTCCCACTCTCTCTCGCCCATTCTCTCGCTCTCCCTCTCTCACCCTCTCCCTCACCCTCTCTCTCTCCCTCTCTCTCTCTCTGTCTCTCCCTCTCCCCTTTCCTCTTCTCTTTCTCTCCCTCTACCTCTCACTTTCCCTATCTCTCCCTCCCTCTCTCACTCCTTCTACCTCTCTTTCCCACTCTATCTCTCTCCCTCTCCCTCTCTCCCTCTCTGTCCCTCCCTCACTCTTTCTCTGTTCCTCTCTCTCTCCCTCATTCTCTCTCTGTCTCCCTCCCTCACTCTCTCTCTCCCTCTCTCTATCTCCATCACCCTCTCGCACCCTCACCCATGTACTCTCTGTCCCTCTGTCACTCTCCTGCCCTTTCACTCTCTCACACTACTTTTCCCTCTCCCTCCCTCTCTCTCTCTCCACCCCTCTCCCCTTCCCTCTCCCTCCCTCTCTCTCTCCAACTCTGTCCATCCGTCCCTCTCTCTTCCCCCTCTCTCTCTCCCTCTCCCTCTCTACCTCTCCCTCTCACTCCCTCTCCCTCTCTCTCTCTATCTATCCCTGTCTCTCCCTCTCTCCATTCGCCTCTCCCTCCCTCACTTACTCTGTCCCCCCCTCTCTCTCTCTTTCTCCCTCCCTCACAATCTCTCTCCCTCCCTCTCTCTCACCCTCCCTCTCCATCTTCCTCCCTCTCCCTCTCTCTCTGTCCATCCATCTCTCTCTCTCCCCTCTCTCTCTCTCCCTATCCTTCTCTCCCTCTCGCTGTCCACCTCTATCTCTCTACCTCTCTCCCTCTCTCTCTCTCCCTCTCATTCTCTCTCCCTTTACTCTCTTCACTCCCCCTCCTCTCCCTACCTCCCTCTCTCACTATCCCTCTCTCCCTCCCTCACTCTTTCTCTCTCACCCTTTCCCTCACCCTCTTTCTCTCTCTCTCCCCCTCTCTCTATTTCTTTCTCTCAAACTCTCTCTCTCTCCATCTCCCCTTCTCTCTTAACTTACTCTCCATCTCCCACTCTCTCCCGTTATCTCTCCCTCCATCTCTCTTTCTCTATCTCTCCCTCCCTCCCCCTCTCCCCCTCCATCTCTCTATCTCCCTCTCTCTCTTTCCCTCTCTCTCACTCCCTCCCTCCCTCTCTCTCTCCATCTCCTTTTTGCTCCCACACATGTGCACTGTTCCTCTCTTTCACACTCCCGCCCTCTCACTCTCTCGCCTTCCCTCCCTCTCCCCTTCACTCTCCCCCTCTCTCTCACCAACTCTCTCTCTGTCCATCCCCCTCTCACTCTCCCTCTCTCTCTCCCTCTCCATCTCCCTCCCTCACTCTTTCTCTGTCCCCTCTCTCTCTCTCACACTCTCTCTCTCTCATTCTCTCTCTGCCTCCCTCCCTCACACTCTCTGTCCCTCCCTCCCCCTCTCCCTTTCTCCCTCTCTCCCTCCCTCCCTCTCTCTCTCTCTCTCTACGTCTCTATCTCTCCCTCCCTCTCTCACACTCTCTCTGCCTCCCTCTCTCCCTCTCCTGTCTCTCTCTCTCTACCTCTCTCTCTGTTTCCCTCTCCCTCTCATCCTTCCTCTCTTACTCTCTCCCTCTCTTTCTCTAACACTCTGTCTCTCACTCCCCTCTCTCTCTCTTTCTCTCCCACCCTCTCTCACTCGCTCTACCTCACTCTTGCCCTCCCCTATATCTCTCTCTTTCTCCATCACCCACTCCTCTCTCTCTCTCCCTCTCCCACTCACTCTATCTCACTCCCTCTCTCCCTGTCCCTCTCTCTAACTCTAGCTCTCACTCTCTCTCCCTCACCTCTCTCTCCCTCTCTCTCTATCTTTCTCTCTCCCCCTCTCTCTCTCCATCTCTCTCCCTCTCTCTTCCTCTCTTTGTCTCTCTCATTCCTCTCTTCCACTCCTCTCTCTCTGTCTCTCCCCCTCTCTCTCACTCCATCTCCCACTCACACTCTCTCTCCATCCCCAATTCCCTCTCTCCCTCTCCCTCTCTCTCTCCCTCTATCTCTCTCTCTCTCTATCTCTCTCTCTCTCCCTCTCTCCTTCTCTGTCCCTCCCTCACTCTGTCTCTGTTCCTCTCTCTCTCTCTCTCTCATTATCTCTCCGTCTCCCTCCCTCACTCTCTCTCTCCCTCTCTCTATCTCCATCACCCTCTCGAACCCTTACCCGTGTACTCTCTGTCCCTCTATGTCACTCTGCCGCCCTTTTACTCTCTCACACTACTTTTGCCTCTCCCCTCCCTCTCCCCTTCTCTCTCTCTCCCTCTCTCTCTCCAACTCTCTCTTAGTCCATCCATTTCTCTCTCGCTCCCCGTCTCTCTCCCTCTCCCTCTCCCTCCCTCTCTCTCTCTCTCTCTCTCTATCATTCTCTCTCCCTCTCTCCCTTCCCCTCTCCCTCCCTCACTCTTACTCTCTCTCTCTCTCCCTCTCTCTGTCCATCCGTCTCTCTTGCCCCCTCTCCCACTCTCCCTCTCCTTCTCTACCTCTCCCTCTCTCTCCCTCACCCCCCTCTCTCCCTCTCTATCTATCTCTCTCTCCCTCTCTCCTTTCCCTCTCCCTCACTCTGTCCCTCTCTCCATCCCTCCCTCTGTCCCTCTCTCTCACTCTACCTCTCATTCTCTTTCACTCCCTCTCCCTCTGTCTCTCTCGCTCTCCCACTCCCTCACACTCTCTCTCCCTCTCCCTCCTCCTCTCCCTCTCTCTCTGTCCATCCATCTCTCTCGCCCTGTCTCTCTCACTCTCTCTTCCTCTCTCTCTTTCACTCCCTCTATCTCTCCCGCTTACACCCCCCTCTCCCTCTCCCACACTCTCTCTGTCAATCTCACCCTCTCCTTCTCCTCTCTCCCACTCTCTCTCCCTCTCCCTCTCACTCTCACTCTGTCCCTCTCTCTCTCACTCTACCTCTCATTCTCTTTCTCTCCCTCTCCCTCTGTCTCTCTCGCTCTCCCACTCCCTCACACTCTCTCTCCCTCTCCCTCCTCCTCTCCCTCTCTCTCTGTCCATCCATCTCTCTCGCCCTGTCTCTCTCACTCTCTCTTCCTCTCTCTCTTTCACTCCCTCTATCTCTCCCGCTTACACCCCCCTCTCCCTCTCCCACACTCTCTCTGTCAATCTCACCCTCTCCTTCTCCTCTCTCCCACTCTTTCTCCCTCTCTCTCTCTCTGTCTCTCTCTCTTTCTCTCTCCCTCTCCCCCTCACTCTGTCTTGGTTTCCGTCTCCATCCCTCTCTCCCCCTCTCCCTCTCACTCTCCCTCTCTCTCTCTGCCTCTCCCTCTATATCTCTCACTCACTCTCATTCTCACTCCCCCCTCTCACTCTCTCTCTCCCTCACTCTCTCCCTTTCCCTCTCCCCTTCTCTCTGCCTTCCCTTCCCTCTCCTTCACCCTCTCTCTCGCTCTCACTCCCACACTCTCTCTCACTCTCTCTCCCTCACTCTCCTTTTCTCTCTCTCTCCCACTCCCACCTACACACTCTATCCTTCTCTTTCTCTCTCTCCCTCTCTCTCTCTCCCTCTACCCCTTTCACTCCACCTCTCTTTCTCTCTCTACCTCCCTCTCTCACTATCTCTCTCTCCCTCCATCTCTCTTTCTCTCTCACTCTCTCCCTCACCTTTCTCTCTCTCCCCCTCTCTCTATCTCTTTCTCTCAAACTCTCTCTCTCCCAATCTCCCCTTCTCTCTTTAACTTTCTCTCCCTCTCCCACTCTCTCCCTTCCTCTATGACTCCTTCCATCTCTCTTTCTTTATCTCTCCCTTCCTCCTCCTCTCCCGCTCCGTCTATGTCTCTCCCACCTTTCTCTCTCCCTCTCTCACACCCTCCCCTTCTCTCTCTCTCCCCAACGCTATCTCTGTCCATCCATCTCTCTCTCCCCTCTCTCTCCCTCTCCCTCTCTCCCTCTCCCTCTCTCTCTCTCTCTCTCTCTCTCTCTCTCTCTATCTCTCTCTCTCCCTCTCTCCCTCTCTGTCCCTGTCACACTCTTTCTCTGTTCCTCTCTTTCGCTCTCTCATTCTCTCTCTGTCTCCCTCCCTCAATCTCTCTCTCCCTCTCACTATCTCCATCACCCTCTTGCACCCTCACCCATGTACTCTCTGTCCCTGTTTGTCACTCTCCTGCCGTTTCACTCTCTCACACCACTTTTCCCTCTCCCTCCCTCTCTCTCTCTCCATCCCTCTCCACTTCTCTCTCTGTCCCTCTCTCCCTCCAACTCTGTCCATCCGTCCCTCTCTCTTCCCCCCTCTCTCTCTCTCTCTCTCTCTACCTCTCCCTCTCACTCCCTCTCCCTCTCTCTCTCTCTATCTATCCCTGTCTCTCCCTCTCTCCATTCGCCTCTCCCTCCCTCACTTACTCTGTCCCCCTCTCTCTCTCCCTCTCTCTCTTTCTACCTCCCTCACAATCTCTCCCCCTCCCTCTCTCACCCTCCCTCTCCCTCTCCATCTGTCCATCCATCTCTCTCTCTCCCCCTCTCTCTCTCTCCCTATCCCTCTCCCTGTCCACCTCTATCTCTCTACCTCTCTCACTCTCTCTCTCCCTCTCTCTCTCTCCCTCTCTCTCTCTCCCTCTCATTCTATCTCCCTTTACCCTCTTCACTCCCCCTCCTCTCCCTACCACCCTCGCTCACTATCCCTCCCTCTCTCTTTCTCTCTCACCATTTCCCTCACCCTCTTTCTCTCTCTCCCCCTCTCTATATCTCTTTCTCTCAAACTCTCTCTCTCTCCATCTCCCCTTCTCTCTTAACACTCTCCATCTCCCACTCTTTCCCGTTATCTCTCCCTCCATCTCTCTTTCTCTATCTCTCCCTCCCTCCCCTTCTCCCCCTCCGTCTCTCTATCTCCCTCTCTCTCTCCCTCTCTCTCACTCCCTCCCTTCCTCTCTCTCTCTCCATCTCCTTTTTGCTCCCACACATGTGCACTGTCCCTCTCTTTCACTCTCCCGCCCTCTCACTCTCTCGCCTTCCCTCCCTCTCCCCTTCACTCTCCCCCTCTCTCTCTCCAACTCTCTCTCTGTCCATCCCCCTCTCACTCTCCCTCTCTCTCTCCCTCTCCATCTTCCTCACTCACTCTTTCTCTGTCCCCTCTCTCTCTCACTCTCTCTCTCTCATTCTCTCTCTGCCTCCCTCCAACACACTCTCTCTCCCTCCCTCCCCCTCTCCCTTTCTCCCCCTCTCCCTCCCTCCCTCTCTCTCTCTACCTCTCTATCTCTCCCTCCCTCTCTCACACTCTCTCCACCTCCCTCTCTCCCTCTCCTGTCTCTCTCTCTCTACCTCTCTCTCTGTTTCCCTCTCCCTCTCACCCTTCCTCTCTTACTCTCTCCCTCTCTTTCTCTAACCCTCTCTCTCTCACTCCCCTCTCTCTCTCTTTCTCTCCCACCCTCCCTCACTCGCTCTAGCTCGCTCTTGCCCTCCCCTATATCTCTCTCTTTCCAATTCTCTCTGTCTCTCCCTCTCACTCTCTCTGTCCCTCTCTCTCTGACTCTAGCGCTCACTCTCTTTCTCTCCCTCTCCCTCTCTCTCTCACTCTCCCACTCTCTCCCTCACCCTCTCTCTCTCCCTCTCTCTCTATCTTTCTCTCTCTCCCCCTCTCTCTCTCCATCTCTCTCCCTCTCTATCTCTTTCTCTCTCCCTCTCTCCTTCTCTGTCCCTCCCTTACTCTATCTCTTTCTTTCTTTCTCTCTCTCATCCTCTCTCTCTCACTGTCTCTCCCCCCTCTCTCTCACTCCATCTCCCACTCACACTCTCTCTCCCTTCCCATCACCCTCTCTCCCCCCCCTCTCTCTCTCCCTCTCTCTCTCTCTCTCTATCTCTTTCTCTCTCCCTCTCTCCTTCTCTGTCCCTCCCTCACTCTATCTCTCTACCTCTCTATCTCTCCCTCCCTCTCTCACACCCTCTCCGCCTCCCTCTCTCCCTCTCCTGTCTCTCTCTCTCTCTACCTCTCTCTCTGTTTCCCTCTCCCTCTCACCCTTCCTCTCTTACTCTCTCCCTCTCTTTCTCTAACCCTCTCTCTCTCACTCCCCTCCCCTCTCTCTCTCTTTCTCTCCCACCCTCTCTCACTCGCTCTACCTCGCTCTTGCCCTCCCCTATATCTCTCTCTTTCCAATTTTCTCTGTCTATCCCTCTCACTCTCTCTGTCCCTCTCTCTCTTTCTCCATCACCAACTCCTCTCTCCCTCTCACCCTCTCCCACTCACTCTATCTCAGTCCCTCTCTCCCTGTCCCTCTCTCTCTCACTCCAGCTCTCACTCTCTTGCTCTCCCTCACTCTCTCACTCTCTCTCTACCTCTCACTCACTCTCTTTGTCTCTCTCTCCTTCCCCTATATATATCTCTCTCTCCCCTTCTCTCTGTCTCTCACTCTCCCTCTCTCTCCTTCTCCCTCTCTTTCCCACTCTATCTCTCTCCCTCTCACTCTCTTTCTCTCACTCTCCCTTCTCTGTCTCTCTCACTATATCTCTCCCTATCTCTCTCTCCCTCACTCTCTCTCCCCACACTCTCTCTCCCACTCCCTCTCTCTCACTCTCCTCCTCTCTCTCCCTCTCCTTCTCCCCTCTCTCTCTCTTTCTGTCTCTCTTCCTATCTCTCTCCCTTTCTCTCTCTCTCCCTCTATCTCTCACCCTACTCTCTCTCACCCACTCCCTCTCTCTCCCTCTCCCTCTCACTCTCTCTCTGTCCCTCTCTCACTTTCTCCATCTCCCACTCTCTCATTCTCTCTCTCCCTCTCCCTCTCACTCTATCTCTCTCCCTCTATCCTTGTACCTCTCTCTCTCACTCTACCTCTCATTTTCTTTCTCTCCCTCTCCTCTCTCTCTCTCACTCTCCCACTCCCTCACACTCTCTCTCCCTCTTTCTCTCTCTCTATCTTTCTCTCTCCCCCTCCCTCTCCCCCTCTCTCTCCTCTCACTCTTTATAGCTCTCTTTCTCTCTTTCTCTCCATCTTAACCTCTCCCTCTCTCTCTCTCTCTCTTTACCTCTCACTCTCACTACATCTCACTCTTTCTTTCCATCTCCCTCTCTATCTTGCACCCCCTCTCTCTATCCCACTCTCTCCCTCTCTTTCACTCTCTCTTTCGCACTTTCTCCCTCACACTCTCTCCCTCACCCTCTCTGTCTCCCTCTCTCTCTATCTTTTTCTCTCTCCCCCTCGCTCTCTTCCTCTCCCCCTCTCTCTCCTCTCACTCTTTCTCTCTCTTTTTCTCTCTCTTTCCATCTTAAACTCTCTCTCTCTCTTTACCTCTCACTCTCACTACCTCACTATTTCTCTCCCTCTCCCTCTCTATCTTGCTCTCCCTCTCTCTCTCCCACTCTCTCCCTCTCCTCTCTCTCACTCTCTCTCACTCACTCTGTCCCTCTCTCACTCTCTCCCTCACCCTTTCTGTCTCCCTCTCTGTCTCCCTCTCCCCTTCCCTCTTCTCTTTCTCTCCCTCTCCCTCTCTCGTTCCCTATCTCTCACTCCATCTCTCATTTGCTCCCTCTCTCTCTCCATCTCCCTCTTTCTCTCTCCCTCACACTCTAACCCTCTCTCTCTCTCCATCCCCCTCTCTCTCCCACTCCCTCACTCTCCCACTCGCTCCCTCTCCCGCTCTCTCTCTCACTCTCTCTCTGCCTCCTTCTCTCCCACTCTACTTTTCTCTGTCTTTCTCGCTCTCTCAATCTCTCTCTCTCCCCCTCTCTCTCTTACCTTCCTCTCTCTCTCTCTCTCCCTCTCCCTGTCTCTCTCTGTCCCTCTCTCTTTCTCCATCTCCCCTATCACTCTCTCTTTCCCTTCTCAGTCTCTCTCTCTCCATCCCTCCCTCTGTAACTCTCTCTCACTCTACCTCTCACTCTCTTTCACACACTCTCCCACTCTACCACGCTCCCACACTTTCCCTCTCACTCTCTCTCCATCTCCCTCTCTCTCTCCCTCTCGCATATCTTTCTCTCTCTCTCACCCACTCGCTCTCTCTCCTTCCTCTCTCTTCCACCATCTCTCTCCCTCTCCCTCCCTCTCACTCTCCCTCTCTCACTCTCTCCCTCTCTTTCTCTGTCCCTCTCTCTCTCACTCCCCCTCTCTCTCTCTTTCTCTCCCACCCTCTCTCACACGCTCTCCCTCACTCTCCCTCGCTCTCTCCCTCCCCTATATCTCTCTCTCTCCCATTTTCTCTGCCTCTCCCTCGCACTCTCTCTCTGTCCCTCTCTCTGTTTCTCCATCTCCCATTCCTCTCTATCTCTCTTTCTCCCTCTCCCTCTCACTCTATCTCACTCCCTCTCTCCGTCCCTCTTTCTCACTATCTCTCACTCTCTTTCTCTCCCTATCCCTCTCTCTCTCTCACTCTCCCACTCTCTCCCTCACACTCCCTTTCCCTCTCTCTCTCCTTCTATATCTTTCTCTCTCCCCACCCTCTCTCTCTCCATCTCTCTCCCTCTCCCTCTCTCTTTCTGTCTCTCATTCTCTCTTTTCTCCTCTCTCTCTCCCAGTCTCTCCCCCTCTCTTTCACTCCATCTCCTACTCACTCTCTCTTCCTCCCCCATCTCTCTCTCTCACTCCCACTCTCTCTCGCCCATTCTCTCGCTCTCCCTCTCTCACCCTCTCCCTCACCCTCTCTCTCTCCCTCTCTCTCTCTCTGTCTCTCCCTCTCCCCTTTCCTCTTCTCTTTCTCTCCCTCTACCTCTCACTTTCCCTATCTCTCCCTCCCTCTCTCACTCCTTCTACCTCTCTTTCCCACTCTATCTCTCTCCCTCTCCCTCTCTCCCTCTCTGTCCCTCCCTCACTCTTTCTCTGTTCCTCTCTCTCTCCCTCATTCTCTCTCTGTCTCCCTCCCTCACTCTCTCTCTCCCTCTCTCTATCTCCATCACCCTCTCGCACCCTCACCCATGTACTCTCTGTCCCTCTGTCACTCTCCTGCCCTTTCACTCTCTCACACTACTTTTCCCTCTCCCTCCCTCTCTCTCTCTCCACCCCTCTCCCCTTCCCTCTCCCTCCCTCTCTCTCTCCAACTCTGTCCATCCGTCCCTCTCTCTTCCCCCTCTCTCTCTCCCTCTCCCTCTCTACCTCTCCCTCTCACTCCCTCTCCCTCTCTCTCTCTATCTATCCCTGTCTCTCCCTCTCTCCATTCGCCTCTCCCTCCCTCACTTACTCTGTCCCCCCCTCTCTCTCTCTTTCTCCCTCCCTCACAATCTCTCTCCCTCCCTCTCTCTCACCCTCCCTCTCCATCTTCCTCCCTCTCCCTCTCTCTCTGTCCATCCATCTCTCTCTCTCCCCTCTCTCTCTCCCTATCCTTCTCTCCCTCTCGCTGTCCACCTCTATCTCTCTACCTCTCTCCCTCTCTCTCTCTCCCTCTCATTCTCTCTCCCTTTACTCTCTTCACTCCCCCTCCTCTCCCTACCTCCCTCTCTCACTATCCCTCTCTCCCTCCCTCACTCTTTCTCTCTCACCCTTTCCCTCACCCTCTTTCTCTCTCTCTCCCCCTCTCTCTATTTCTTTCTCTCAAACTCTCTCTCTCTCCATCTCCCCTTCTCTCTTAACTTACTCTCCATCTCCCACTCTCTCCCGTTATCTCTCCCTCCATCTCTCTTTCTCTATCTCTCCCTCCCTCCCCCTCTCCCCCTCCATCTCTCTATCTCCCTCTCTCTCTTTCCCTCTCTCTCACTCCCTCCCTCCCTCTCTCTCTCCATCTCCTTTTTGCTCCCACACATGTGCACTGTTCTTCTCTTTCACACTCCCGCCCTCTCACTCTCTCGCCTTCCCTCCCTCTCCCCTTCACTCTCCCCCTCTCTCTCACCAACTCTCTCTCTGTCCATCCCCCTCTCACTCTCCCTCTCTCTCTCCCTCTCCATCTCCCTCCCTCACTCTTTCTCTGTCCCCTCTCTCTCTCTCACACTCTCTCTCTCTCATTCTCTCTCTGCCTCCCTCCCTCACACTCTCTGTCCCTCCCTCCCCCTCTCCCTTTCTCCCTCTCTCCCTCCCTCCCTCTCTCTCTCTCTCTCTACGTCTCTCTCTCTCCCTCCCTCTCTCACACTCTCTCTGCCTCCCTCTCTCCCTCTCCTGTCTCTCTCTCTCTACCTCTCTCTCTGTTTCCCTCTCCCTCTCATCCTTCCTCTCTTACTCTCTCCCTCTCTTTCTCTAACACTCTGTCTCTCACTCCCCTCTCTCTCTCTTTCTCTCCCACCCTCTCTCACTCGCTCTACCTCACTCTTGCCCTCCCCTATATCTCTCTCTTTCTCCATCACCCACTCCTCTCTCTCTCTCCCTCTCCCACTCACTCTATCTCACTCCCTCTCTCCCTGTCCCTCTCTCTAACTCTAGCTCTCACTCTCTCTCCCTCACCTTCTCTCTCTCCCTCTCTCTCTATCTTTCTCTCTCCCCCCTCTCTCTCTCCATCTCTCTCCCTCTCTCTTCCTCTCTTTGTCTCTCTCATTCCTCTCTTCCACTCCTCTCTCTCTGTCTCTCCCCCTCTCTCTCACTCCATCTCCCACTCACACTCTCTCTCCATCCCCAATTCCCTCTCTCCCTCTCCCTCTCTCTCTCCCTCTATCTCTCTCTCTCTCTCTATCTCTCTCTCTCTCCCTCTCTCCTTCTCTGTCCCTCCCTCACTCTGTCTCTGTTCCTCTCTCTCTCTCTCTCTCATTATCTCTCCGTCTCCCTCCCTCACTCTCTCTCTCCCTCTCTCTATCTCCATCACCCTCTCGAACCCTTACCCGTGTACTCTCTGTCCCTCTATGTCACTCTGCCGACCTTTTACTCTCTCACACTACTTTTGCCTCTCCCCTCCCTCTCCCCTTCTCTCTCTCTCCCTCTCTCTCTCCAACTCTCTCTTAGTCCATCCATTTCTCTCTCGCTCCCCGTCTCTCTCCCTCTCCCTCTCCCTCCCTCTCTCTCTCTCTCTCTCTATCATTCTCTCTCCCTCTCTCCCTTCCCCTCTCCCTCCCTCACTCTTACTCTCTCTCTCTCTCCCTCTCTCTGTCCATCCGTCTCTCTTGCCCCCTCTCCCACTCTCCCTCTCCTTCTCTACCTCTCCCTCTCTCTCCCTCACCCCCCTCTCTCCCTCTCTATCTATCTCTCTCTCCCTCTCTCCTTTCCCTCTCCCTCACTCTGTCCCTCTCTCCATCCCTCCCTCTGTCCCTCTCTCTCACTCTACCTCTCATTCTCTTTCACTCCCTCTCCCTCTCTCTCCCACTCTCCCACACTTTCCCTCACACTCTCCCTCCATCTCCCTCTCTCTCTCCCTCTCTCATATCTTTCTCTTTCTCTCACCCACTCTTGCTCTCTCTCCTTCCTCTCTCTTCCACCAACTCTCTCCATCTCCCTCCCTCTCACTCTCCCTCTCTCCCTCCCCTCTTTCTCTCTCCCTCTCCCTCTCCCTCTCTCAGTCTCTCCCTCTCCTTCTGTCTCTCTCTCTACCTCTCTCGCTGTCTCCCTCTCCCTCACCCTCCCTCTCTCACTCTCTCCCTCTCTTTCTCTGTCCCTCTCTCTATCACTCCCCCTCTCTCTCTCTTTCTCTCCCACCCTCTCTCACTTGCTCTTCCTCGCTCTCTCCCTCCCCTATATCTCTGTCTCTCCCATATTCTCTGCCTCTCCCTCTCACTCTCTCTCTGTTCCTCTCTCTCTTTCTCCATCACCCATTCCTCTCTATCTCTCCCTCTCCCTCTCCCTCTCACTCTATCTCACTCCCTCTCTCCGTCCCTCTTTCTCACTCTAGCTCTCACTCTCTTTCTCTCCCTCTCCCTCTCTCTCTCACTCTCCCACTCTCTACCTCACACTCCCTCTCCCTCTCTCTCTCCCTCTCTCTATATCTTTCTCTCTCTCCACCCTCTCTCTCTCCATCTCTCTCACTCTCCCTCTCTCTTTCTGTCTATCATTCTCTCTTTTCTCTTCTCTCTCTCCCTGTCTCTCCCCTGTCTTTCACTCCATCTCCCAATCACTCTCTCTCTCCCTCCCCATCTCTCTCTCCCTCCCTCTCTCTCTCACCCACTCTCTCGCTCTCCCTCTTTCACCCTCTCCCTCACCCTCTCTCTCTCCCTCTCTCTCTCTCTCTGTCTCTCCCTCTCCCCTTTCCTTTCTCTCCCTCTACCTCTCACTTTCCCTATCTCTCCCTCTCTCTCTCACTCCTTCTACCTCTCCTTCCCACTCTATCTCTCTCCCTCTCACTCTCTCTCTCTCACTCTCCCCTCTCTGTCTCTCTCTCTCACTATATCTCGCCCTATCTCTCTCTCCCTCTCTCCCTCTCTGTCCCCCCCTCACTATTTCTCTGTTCCTCTCTCTCTCTCTCTCTCTCTCTCATTCTCTCTCTGTCTCTCTCCCTCACTCTCTCTCCCTCTCTCTGTCTCCATCACCCTCTCGCACCCTCACCCATGTACTCTCTGTCCCTCTTTGTCACTCTCCTGCCCTTTCACTCTCTCACACTACTTTTCCCTATCCCTCCCTCTCTCTCTCTCCATCTCTCTCTCTCTCTACCTCTCCCTCTCACTCCCTCTCCCTCTCTCTCTCTCTATCTATCCCTGTCTCTCCCTCTCTCCATTCGCCTCTCCCTTCCTCACTTACTCTGTCCCCCTCTCTCTCTCTCCCTCTCTCTCTTTCTACCTCCCTCACAATCTCGCCCCCTCCCTCTCTCACCCTCCCTCTCCCTCTCCATCTGTCCATTCATCTCTCTCTCTCCCCCTCTCTCTCTCTCCCTATCCTTCTCTCCCTCTCCCTGTCCACCTCTAACTCTCTACCTCTCTCCCTCTCTCTCTCTCCCTCTCATTCTATCTCCCTTTACCCTCTTCACTCCCCCTCCTCTCCCTACCTCCCTCGCTCACTATCCCTCCCTCTCTCTCTCTCACCATTTCCCTCACCCTCTTTCTCTCTCTCCCCCTCTCTATATCTCTTTCTCTCAAACTCTCTCTCTCTCCATCTCCCCTTCTCTCTTAACTTACTCTCCATCTCCCACTCTCTCCCGTTATCTCTCCCTCCATCTCTCTTTCTCTATCTCTCCCTCCCTCCCCTTCTCCCCCTCCGTCTCTCTATCTTCTCTCTCTCTCCCTCTCTCACACTCCCTCCCTCCCTCTCTCTCTCTCCATCTCCTTTTTGCTCCCACACATGTGCACTGTCCCTCTCTTTCACTCTCCCGCCCTCTCACTCTCTCGCCTTCCCTCCCTCTCACCTTCACTCTCCCCCTCTCTCTCTCCAACTCTCTCTCTGTCCATCCCCCTCTCACTCTCCCTCTCTCTCTCCCTCTCCATCTTCCTCACTCACTCTTTCTCTGTCCCCTCTCTCTCTCTCTCTCTCTCTCTCTCTCTCTCATTCTCTCTCTGCCTCCCTCCCACACACTCTCTCTCCCTCCCTCCCCCTCTCCCTTTCTCCCCCTCTCCCTCCCTCCCTCTCTCTCTCTACCTCTCTATCTCTCCCTCCCTCTCTCACACTCTCTCCACCTCCCTCTCTCCCTCTCCTGTCTCTCTCTCTACCTCTCTCTCTGTTTCCCTCTCCCTCTCACCCTTCCTCTCTTACTCTCTCCCTCTCTTTCTCTAACACTCTCTCTCTCACTCCCCTCTCTCTCTCTCTTTCTCTCCCACCCTCTCTCACTCGCTCTAGCTCGCTCTTCCCTATATCTCTCTCTTTCCAATTCTCTCTGTCTCCCTCTCACTCTCTCTGTCTCTCTCTCTCTCACTCTAGCGCTCACTCTCTTTCTCTCACACTCCCACTCTCTCCCTCACCCTCTCTCTCTCCCTCTCTCTCTATCTTTCTCTCTCTCCCCCCCTCTCTCTCTCCATCTCTCTCCCTCTCTCTCTTTCTCTCTCCCTCTCTCCTTCTCTGTCCCTCCCTCACTCTATCTCTTTCTTTCTTTCTCTCTCTCATTCTCTCTCTTCCTCTCTCTCTCTGTCTCTCCCCCCTCTCTCTCACTCCATCTCCCACACACTCTCTCTCCCTTTCCATCTCCCTCTCTCCCCCCCTCTCTCTCTCTCTCCCTCTCTCTCTCTCTATCTCTTTCTCTCTCCCTCTCTCCTTCTCTGTCCCTCCCTCACTCTATCTCTCTACCTCTCTATCTCTCCCTCCCTCTCTCACACTCTCTCCGCCTCCCTCTCTCCCTCTCCTGTCTCTCTCTCTCTCTACCTCTCTCTCTGTTTTCCTCTCCCTCTCACCCTTCCTCTCTTACTCTCTCCCTCTCTTTCTCTAACCCTCTCTCTTTCACTCCCCTCCCCTCTCTCTCTCTTTCTCTCCCACCCTCTCTCACTCGCTCTACCTCGCTCTTGCCCTCCCCTATATCTCTCTCTTTCCAATTTTCTCTGCCTCTCCCTCTCACCCTCTCCCATTCACTCTATCTCAGTCCCTCTCTCCCTGTCCCTCTCTCTCTCACTTTAGCTCTCACTCTCTTGCTCTCCCTCACTCTCTCACTCTCTCTCTACCTCTCACTCACTCTCTTTCTCTCTCTCTCCTTCCCCTATATATATCTCTCTCTCCCCTTCTCTCTGTCTCTCACTCTCCCTCTCTCTCCTTCTCCCTCTCTTTCCCACTCTATCTCTCTCCCTCTCACTCTCTTTCTCTCACTCTCCCTTCTCTGTCTCTCTCACTATATCTCTCCCTATCTTTCTCTCCCTCACTCTCTCTCCCCACACTCTCTCTCCCACTCCCTCTCTCTCCTCTCTCTCCCTCTCCTTCTCCCCCTCTCTCTCTCTCTTTCTGTCTCTCTTCCTATCTCTCTCCCTTTCTCTCTCTCTCCCTCTATCTCTCACCCTACTCTCTCTCACCCACTCCCTCTCTCTCCCTCTCCCTCTCACTCTCTCTCTGTCCCTCTCTCACTTTCTCCATCTCCCACTCTCTCTATCTCTCTCTCTCCCTCTCCCTCTCACTCTATCTCTCTCCCTCTATCCTTGTACCTCTCTCTCTCACTCTACCTCTCATTTTCTTTCTCTCCCTCTCCCCTCTCTCTCTCACTCTCCCACTCCCTCACACTCTCTCTCCCTCTTTCTCTCTCTCTATCTTTCTCTCTCCCCCTCCCTCTCCCCCTCTCTCTCTTCTCACTCTTTATAGCTCTCTTTCTCTCTTTCTCTCCATCTTAACCTCTCCCTCTCTCTCTCTTTACCTCTCACTCTCACTACATCTCACTCTTTCTCTCCATCTCCCTCTCTATCTTGCACTCCCTCTCTCTATCCCACTCTCTCCCTCTCTTTTACTCTGTCTTTCGCACTTTCTCCCTCACACTCACTCCCTCACCCTCTCTGTCTCCCTCTCTCTCTATCTTGTTCTCTCTCTCCCTCGCTCTCTTCCTCTCCCCATCTCTCTCCTCTCACTCTTACTCTCTCTTTTTCTCTCTCTTTCTCTCCATCTTAAACTCTCTCTCTCTCTTTACCTCTCACTCTCACTACCTCACTATTTCTCTCCCTCTCCCTCTCTATCTTGCTCTCCCTCTCTCTCTCCCATTCTCTCCCTCTCCTTCTCTCTCTCTCACTCTCTCTCACTCACTCTGTCCCTCTCTCACTCTCTCCCTCACCCTTTCTGTCTCCCTCTCTGTCTCCCTCTCCCCTTCCCTCTTCTCTTTCTCTCCCTCTCCCTCTCTCGTTCCCTATCTCTCACTCCATCTCTCATTTGCTCCCTCTCACTCTCCATCTCCCTCTTTCTCTCTCCCTCACACTCTAACCCTCTCTCTCTCTCCATCCCCCTCTCTCTCCCACTCCCTCACTCTCCCACTCACTCCCTCTCCCGCTCTCTCTCTCACTCTCTCTCTGCCTCCTTCTCTCCCACTCTACTTTTCTCTGTCTTTCTCGCTCTCTCAATCTCTCTCTCTCCCCCTCTCTCTCTTACCTTCCTCTCTCTCTCTCTCTCCCTCTCCCTGTCTCTCTCTGTCCCTCTCTCTTTCTCCATCTCCCCTATCACTCTCTCTTTCCCTTCTCAGTCTCTCTCTCTCCATCCCTCCCTCTGTAACTCTCTCTCACTCTACCTCTCACTCTCTTTCACACACTCTCCCACTCTCCCACTCTCCCACACTTTCCCTCTCACTCTCTCTCCATCTCCCTCTCTCTCTCCCTCTCGCATATCTTTCTCTCTCTCTCACCCACTCGCTCTCTCTCCTTCCTCTCTCTTCCACCATCTCTCTCCCTCTCCCTCCCTCTCACTCTCCCTCTCTCACTCTCTCCCTCTCCTTCTGTCTCTCTCTCTACCACTCTCTCTGTCTCCCTCTCCCTCTCACCCTCCCTCTCTCACTCTCTCCCTCTCTTTCTCTGTCCCTCTCTCTCTCACTCCCCCTCTCTCTCTCTTTCTCTCCCACCCTCTCTCACACGCCCTCCCTCACTCTCCCTCGCTCTCTCCCTCCCCTATATCTCTCTCTCTCCCATTTTCTCTGCCTCTCCCTCGCACTCTCTCTCTGTCCCTCTCTCTGTTTCTCCATCTCCCATTCCTCTCTATCTCTCTTTCTCCCTCTCCCTCTCACTCTATCTCACTCCCTCTCTCTGTCCCTCTTTCTCACTATCTCTCACTCTCTTTCTCTCCCTATCCCTCTCTCTCTCACTCTCCCACTCTCTCCCTCACACTCCCTCTCCCTCTCTCTCTCCTTCTATATCTTTCTCTCTCTCCACCCTCTCTCTCTCCATCTCTCTCCCTCTCCCTCTCTCTTTCTGTCTCTCATTCTCTCTTTTCTCCTCTCTCTCTCCCAGTCTCTCCCCCTCTCTTTCACTCCATCTCCCACTCACTCTCTCTCCCTCCCCCATCTCTCTCTCTCCCTCCCTCTCTCTCTCGCCCACTCTCTCGCTCTCCCTCTCTCACACTCTCCCTCACCCTCTCTCTCTCCCTCTCTCTCTCTCTGTCTCTCCCTCTCCCCTTTCCTCTTCTCTTTCTCTCCCTCTACCTCTCACTTTCCCTATCTCTCCCTCCCTCTCTCACTCCTTCTACCTCTCTTTCCCATTCTATCTCTCTCCCTCTCACTCCCTCACTCTCACTCTCCCCTCTCTGTCTCTCTCTCTCTCACTATATCTCTCCCTATCTCTCTCTCCCTCTCTGTCCCTCCCTCACTCTTTCTCTGTTCCTCTCTCTCTCTCTCATTCTCTCTCTGTCTCCCTCCCTCACTCTCTCCCTCTCTCTATCTCCATCACCCTCTCGCACCCTCACCCATGTACTCTCTGTCCCTCTTTGTCACTCTCCTGCCCTTTCACTCTCTCACACTACTTTTCCATCTCCCTCCCTCTCTCTCTCTCCACCCCTCTCCCCTTCCCTCTCCCTCCCTCTCTCTCTCCAACTCTCAGTCCATCCGTCCCTCTCTCTTCCCCCTCTCTCTCTCCCTCTCCCTCTCTACCTCTCCCTCTCACTCCCTCTCCCTCTCTCTCTCTCTATCTATCCCTGTCTCTCCCTCTCTCCATTCGCCTCTCCCTCCCTCACTTACTCTGTCCCCCCCTCTCTCTCTCTCTTTCTCCCTCCCTCACAATCTCTCTCCCTCCCTCTCTCTCACCCTCCCTCTCCATCTTCCTCCCTCTCCCTCTCTCTCTGTCCATCCATCTCTCTCTCTCCGCTCTCTCTCCCTATCCTTCTCTCCCTCTCGCTGTCCACCTCTATCTCTCTACCTCTCTCCCTCTCTCTCTCTCCCTCTCATTCTCTCTCCCTTTACCCTCTTCACTCCCCCTCCTCTCCCTACCTCCCTCTCTCACTATCCCTCTCTCCCTCCCTCACTCTTTCTCTCTCACCCTTTCCCTCACCCTCTTTCTCTCTCTCTCCCCCTCTCTCTATTTCTTTCTCTCAAACTCTCTCTCTCTCCATCTCCCCTTCTCTCTTAACTTACTCTCCATCTCCCACTCTCTCCCGTTATCTCTCCCTCCATCTCTCTTTCTCTATCTCTCCCTCCCTCCCCCTCTCCCCCTCCATCTCTCTATCTCCCTCTCTCTCTTTCCCTCTCTCTCACTCCCTCCCTCCCTCTCTCTCTCCATCTCCTTTTTGCTCCCACACATGTGCACTGTTCCTCTCTTTCACACTCCCGCCCTCTCACTCTCTCACCTTCCCTCCCTCTCCCCTTCACTCTCCCCCTCTCTCTCACCAACTCTCTCTCTGTCCATCCCCCTCTCACTCTCCCTCTCTCTCTCCCTCTCCATCTCCCTCCCTCACTCTTTCTCTGTCCCCTCTCTCTCTCTCACTCTCTCTCTCTCATTCTCTCTCTGCCTCCCTCCCTCACACTCTCTGTCCCTCCCTCCCCCTCTCCCTTTCTCCCCCTCTCCCTCCCTCCCTCTCTCTCTCTCTCTACGTCTCTATCTCTCCCTCCCTCTCTCACACTTTCTCTGCCTCCCTCTCTCCCTCTCCTGTCTCTCTCTCTCTACCTCTCTCTCTGTTTCCCTCTCCCTCTCATCCTTCCTCTCTTACTCTCTCCCTCTCTTTCTCTAACACTCTCTCTCTCACTCCCCTCTCTCTCTCTTTCTCTCCCACCCTCTCTCACTCGCTCTACCTCACTCTTGCCCTCCCCTATATCTCTCTCTTTCTCCATCACCCACTCCTCTCTCTCTCTCTCCCTCTCCCACTCACTCTATCTCACTCCCTCTCTCCCTGTCCCTCTCTCTAACTCTAGCTCTCACTCTCTTTCTCTCCCTCACCCTCTCTCTCTCCCTCTCTCTCTATCTTTCTCTCTCTCCCCCCTCTCTCTCTCCATCTCTCTCCCTCTCTCTTCCTCTCTTTGTCTCTCTCATTCCTCTCCCACTCCTCTCTCTCTCTGTCTCTCCCCCCTCTCTCTCACTCCATCTCCCACTCACACTCTCTCTCCATCCCCAATTCCCTCTCTCCCTCTCCCTCTCTCTCTCCCTCTATCTCTCTCTCTCTCTATCTCTCTCTCTCTCCCTCTCTCCTTCTCTGTCCCTCCCTCTATCTCTGTTCCTCTCTCTCTCTCTCTCTCTCTCTCTCTCTCTCATTCTCTCTCTGTCTCCCTCCCTCACTCTCTCTCTCCCTCTCTCTATCTCCATCACCCTCTCGCACCCTCACCCGTGTACTCTCTGTCCCTCTATGTCACTCTGCCGCCCTTTCACTCTCTCACACTACTTTTGCCTCTCCCCTTCCTCTCCCCTTATCTCTCTCTCCCTCTCTCTCTCCAACTCTCTCTTAGTCCATCCATCTCTCTCGCTCCCCGTCTCTCTCCCTCTCCCTCTCCCTCCCTCTCTCTCTCTCTCTCTCTCTATCTCTCTCTCTCCCTCTCCCTCTCTCCCTTCCCCTCCCCCTCCCTCACTCTTACTCTCTCTCTCTCTCTCTCCCTCTCCCTGTCCATCCGTCTCTCTTGCCCCCTCTCTCCCTCTCCTTCTCTACCTCTCCCTCTCTCTCCCTCACCCCCTCTCTCCCTCTCTATCTATCTCTCTCTCCCTCTCTCCTTTCCCTCTCCCTCACTCTGTCCCTCTCTCCATCCCTCCCTCTGTCCCTCTCTCTCACTCTACCTCTCATTCTCTTTCACTCCCTTTCCATCTCTCTCCCACTCTCCCACACTTTCCCTCACACTCTCCCTCCATCTCCCTCTCTCTCTCCCTCTCTCATATCTTTCTCCCTCTCTCACCCACTCTCGCTCTCTCTCCTTCCTCTCTCTTCTACCAACTCTCTCCCTCTCCCTCCCACTCACTCTCTCTCTCCCTCCCCATCTCTCTCTCCCTCCCTCTCTCTCTCACCCACTCTCTTGCTCTCCCTCTCTCACCCTCTCCCTCACCCTCTCTCTCTCCCTCTCTCTCTCTCTGTCTCTCCCTCTCCCCTTTCCTCTTCTCTTTCTCTCCCTCTACCTCTCACTTTCCCTATCTCTCCCTCTCTCTCTCACTCCTTCTACCTCTCTTTCTCACTCTATCTGTCTCCCTCTCACTCTCTCTCTCTCACTCTCCCCTCTCTGTCTCTCTCTCTCACTATATCTCTCCCTATCACTCTCTCCCTCTCTCTGTCCCCCCTCACTATTTCTCTGTTCCTCTCTCTCTCTCTCTCTCTCTCTCATTCTCTCTCTGTCTCTCCCCCTCACTCTCTATCTCAATCACCCTCTCGCACCCTCACCCATGTGCTCTCTGTCCCTCTTTGTCACTCTCCTGCCCTTTCAATCTCTCACACTACTGTTCCCTATCCCTCCCTCTCTCTCTCTCCCTCTCTCTCTCTACCTCTCCCTCTCACTCCCTCTCCCTCTCTCTCTCTCTATCTATCCCTGTCTCTCCCTCTCTCCATTCGCCTCTCCCTCCCTCACTTACTCTGTCTCCCTCTCTCTCTCTCCCTCTCTCTCTTTCTACCTCCCTCACAATCTCGACCCCTCCCTCTCTCACCCTCCCTCTCCCTCTCCATCTGTCCATCCATCTCTCTCTCTCCCCCTCTCTCTCTCCCTATCCTTCTCTCCCTCTCCCTGTCCACCTCTAACTCTCTACCTCTCTCCCTCTCTCTCTCTCCCTCTCATTCTATCTCCCTTTACCCTCTTCACTCCCCCTCCTCTCCCTACCTCCCTCGCACACTATCCCTCCCTCACTCTTTCTCTCTCACCATTTCCCTCACCCTCTTTCTCTCTCTCCCCCTCTCTATATCTCTTTCTCTCAAACTCTCTCTCTCTCCATCTCCCCTTCTCTCTTAACTTACTCTCCATCTCCCACTCTCTCCCGTTATCTCTCCCTCCATCTCTCTTTCTCTATCTCTCCCTCCCTCCCCTTCTCCCCCTCCGTCTCTCTATCTCCCTCTCTCTCTCTCTCTCTCTCTCTTTCTCTCTCTCTCTCTCATTCTCTCTCTGTCTCCCTCCCTCACTCTCTCTCTCCCTCTCTCTATCTCCATCACCCTCTCGCACCCTCACCCGTGTACTCTCTGTCCCTCTATGTCACTCTGCCGCCCTTTCACTCTCTCACACTACTTTTGCCTCTCCCCTCCCTCTCCCATTCTCTCTCTCTCCCTCTCTCTCTCCCTCTCTCTCTCCAACTCTCTCATAGTCCATCCATCTCTCTCTCGCTCCCCGTCTCTCTCCCTCTCCCTCTCCCTCCCTCTCTCTCTCCCTCTCTCTATCTCTCTCTCTCCCTCTCTCCCTTCCCCTCTCCCTCCCTCACTCTTACTCTCTCTCTATCTCTCTCCCTCTCTCTGTCCATCCGTCTCTCTTGCCCCCTCTCCCACTCTCCCTCTCCTTCTCTACCTCTCCCTCTCTCTCCCTCACCCCCCTCTCTCCCTCTCTATCTATCTCTCTCTCCCTCTCTCCTTTACCTCTCCCTCACTCTGTCCCTCTCTCCATCCCTCCCTCTGTCCCTCTCTCTCACTCTACCTCTCATTCTCTTTCACTCCCTCTCCTTCTCTCTCCCACTCTCCCACACTTTCCCTCACACTCTCCCTCCATCTCCCTCTCTCTCTCTCATATCTTTCTCTCTCTCTCACCCACTCTCGCTCTCTCTCCTTCCTCTCTCTTCCACCAACTCTCCCTCTCCCTCCCTCTCACTCTCACTCTCTCCCTCCCCTCTTTCTCCCTCCCTCTCCCTCTCCCTCTCTCAGTCTCTCCCTCTCCTTCTGTCTCTCTCTCTACCTCTCTCGCTGTCTCCCTCTCCCTCTCACCCTCCCTCTCTCACTCTCTCCCTCTCTTTCTCTGTCCCTCTCTCTATCACTCCCCCCCCTCTCTCTCTTTCTCTCCCACCCTCTCTCACTTGCTCTTCCTCGCTCTCTCCCTCCCCTATATCTCTCTCTCTCCCATATTCTCTGCCTCTCCCTCTCACTCTCTCTCTGTCCCTCTCTCTCTTTCTCCATCACCCATTCCTCTCTATCTCTCCCTCTCCCTCTCCCTCTCACTCTATCTCACCCTCTCTCCGTCCCTCTTTCTCACTCTAGCTCTCACTCTCTTTCTCTCCCTCTCCCTCTCTCTCTCACTCCCACTCTCTACCTCACACTCCCTCTCCCTCTCTCTCTCCCTCTCTCATATCTTTCTCTCTCTCTCACCCACTCTCGCTCTCTCTCCTTCCTCTCTCTTCCACCATCTCTCTCCCTCTCCCTCCCTCTCCTTCTCCCTCTCTCACTCTCTCCCTCTCCTTCTGTCTCTCTCTCTACCTCTCTCTCTGTCTCCCTCTCCCTCTCACCCTCCCTCTCTCACTCTCTCCCTCTCTTTCTCTGTCCCTCTCTCTCTCACTCCCCCTCTCTCTCTCTTTCTCTCCCACCCTCTCTCACTCGCTATCCCTCGCTCTCTCCCTCCCCTATATCTCTCTCTCCCATTTTCTCTGCCTCTCCCTCTCACTCTCTCTCTGTCCCTCTTTCTCACTCTAGCTCTCACTCTCTTTCTCTCCCTCTCCCTCTCTCTCACTCTCCCACTCTCTCCCTCACACTCCCTCTCCCTCTCTCTCTCCCTCTCTCTATATCTTTCTCTCTCTCCACCCTCTCTCTCTCCATCTCTCTCCCTCTCCCTCTCTCTTTCTGTCTCTCATTCTCTCTTTTCTCTTCTCTCTCTCCCTGTCTCTCCCCCTCTCTTTCACTCCATCTCCCACTCACTCTCTCTCTCCCTCCCCATCTCTCTCTCCCTCCCTCTCTCTCTCACCCACTCTCTCGCTCTCCCTCTCTCACCCTCTCCCTCACCCTCTCTCTCTCCCTCTCTCTCTCTGTCTCTCCCTCTCCCCTTTCCTCTTCTCCTTCTCTCCCTCTACCTCTCACCTTCCCTATCTCTCCCTCTCTCTCTCACTCCTTCTACCTCTCTTTCTCACTCTATCTCTCTCCCTCTCACTCTCTCTCTCTCACTCTCCCCTCTCTGTCTCTCACTCTCACTATATCTCTCCCTATCACTCTCTCCCTCTCTCCCTCTCTGTCCCCCCCTCACTATTTCTCTGTTCCTCTCTCTCTCTCTCTCTCTCATTCTCTCTCTGTCTCTCTCCCTCACTCTCTATCTCCATCACCCTCTCGCACCCTCACCCATGTACTCTCTGTCCCTCTTTGTCACTCTCCTGCCCTTTCACTCTCTCACACTACTTTTCCCTATCCCTCCCTCTCTCTCTCTCCCTCCCTCTCTCTCTCACTCTCCCACTCTCTACCTCACACTCCCTCTCCCTCTCTCTCTCCGTCTCTCTATATCTTTCTCTCTCTCCACCCTCTCTCTCTCCATCTCTCTCCCTCTCCCTCTCTCTTTCTGTCTCTCATTCTCTCTTTTCTCTTCTCTCTCTCCATGTCTCTCCCCCTATCTTTCACTCCATCTCCCACTCACTCTCTCTCTCGCTCCCCATCTCTCTCTCCCTCCCTCTCTCTCTCACCCACTCTCTCGCTCTCCCTCTCTCACCCTCTCCCTCACCCTCTCTCTCTCCCTCTCTCTCTCTCTGTCTCTCCCTCTCCCCTTTCCTCTTCTCTTTCTCTCCCTCTACCTCTCACTTTCCCTATCTCTCCCTCTCTCTCTCACTCCTTCTACCTCTCTTTCTCACTATTTCTCTCACCCTCTCACTCTCTCTCTCTCACTCACCCCTCTCTGTCTCTCTCTCTCACTATATCTCTCCCTATCACTCTCTCCCTCTCTCCCTCTCTGTCCCCCCCTCACTATTTCTCTGTTCCTCTCTCTCTCTCTCTCTCTCTCATTCTCTCTCTGTCTCTCTCCCTCACTCTCTAACTCCATCACCCTCTCGCACCCTCACCCATGTACTCTCTGTCCCTCTTTGTCACTCTCCTGCCCTTTCACTCTCTCACACTACTTTTCCCTATCCCTCCCTCTCTCTCTCTCCCTCTCTCTCTCTCTACCTCTCCCTCTCACTCCCTCTCCCTCTCTCTCTCTATCTATCCCTGTCTCTCCCTCTCTCCATTCGCCTCTCCCTCCCTCACTTACTCTGTCCCCATCTCTCTCTCTCCCTCTCTCTCTTTCTACCTCCCTCACAATCTCGCCCCCTCCCTCTCTCACCCTCCCTCTCCCTCTCCATCTGTCCATCCATCTCTCTCTCTCCCCCTCTCTCTCTCCCTATCCTTCTCTCCCTCTCCCTGTCCACCTCTAACTCTCTACCTCTCTCCCTCTCTCTCTCTCCCTCTCATTCTATCTCCCTTTACCCTCTTCACTCCCCCTCCTCTCCCTACCTCCCTCGCACACTATCCCTCCATCTCTCTTTCTCTCTCACCATTTCCCTCACCCTCTTTCTCTCTCTCCCCCTCTCTATATCTCTTTCTCTCAAACTCTCTCTCTCTCCATCTCCCCTTCTCTCTTAACTTACTCTCCATCTCCCACTCTCTCCCGTTATCTCTCCCTCCATCTCTCTTTCTCTATCTCTCCCTCCCTCCCCTTCTCCCCCTCCGTCTCTCTATCTCCCTCTCTCTCTCTCCCTCTCCCTCACTCCCTCCCTCCCTCTCTCTCTCTCCATCTCCTTTTTGCTCCCACACATGTGCACTGTCCCTCTCTTTCACTCTCCCGCCCTCTCACTCTCTCGCCTTCCCTCCCTCTCCCCTTCACTCTCCCCCTCTCTCTCTCCAACTCTCTCTCTGTCCATCCCCCTCTCACCCTCCCTATCTCTCTCCCTCTCCATCTTCCTCACTCACTCTTTCTCTGTCCCCTCTCTCTCTCACTCTCTCTCTCTCTCATTCTCTCTCTGCCTCCCTCCCTCACACTCTCTGTCCCTCCCTCCCCCTCTCCCTTTCTCCCCTCTCCCTCCCTCCCTCTCTCTCTCTCTCTCTACCTCTCTATCTCTCCCTCCCTCTCTCACACTCTCTCTGCCTTCCTCTC
Source organism: Narcine bancroftii (assembly GCF_036971445.1). Taxonomy (NCBI): domain Eukaryota; kingdom Metazoa; phylum Chordata; class Chondrichthyes; order Torpediniformes; family Narcinidae; genus Narcine; species Narcine bancroftii. The sequence continues at coordinate 52,536 of NW_027211922.1, forward strand.
TCCCTCTCCTGTCTCTCTCTCTCTACCTCTCTCTCTGTTTCCCTCTCCCTCTCACCCTTCTTCTCTTACTCTCTCCCTCTCTTTCTCTAACCCTCTCTCTCTCACTCCCCTCTCTCTCTCTTTCTCTCCCACCCTCTCTCACTCGCTCTAGCTCGCTCTTCCCTATATCTCTCTCTTTCCAATTCTCTCTGTCTCTCCCTCTCACTCTCTCACTCTCACTCTCCCCTCTCTGTCTCTCTCTCTCACTATATCTCTCCCTATCTCTCTCTCCCTCTCTCCCTCTCTGTCCCTCCCTCACTCTTTCTCTGTTCCTCTCTCTCTCTCTCTCATTCTCTCTCTGTCTCCCTCCCTCACTCTCTCTCTCCCTCTCTCTATCTCCATCACCCACTCGCACCCTCACCCATGTACTCTCTGTCCCTCTTTGTCACTCTCCTGCCCTTTCACTCTCTCACACTACTTTTCCCTCTCCCTCCCTCTCTCTCTCTCCACCCCTCTCCCCTTCCCTCTCCCTCCCTCTCTCTCTCCAACTCTCAGTCCATCCGTCCCTCTCTCTTCCCCCCTCTCTCTCTCCCTCTCCCTCTCTACCTCTCCCTCTCACTCCCTCTCCCTCTCTCTCTCTATCTATCCCTTTCTCTCCCTCTCTCCATTCGCCTCTCCCTCCCTCACTTACTCTGTGCCCCCTCTCTCTCTCTCTTTCTCCCTCCCTCACAATCTCTCTCCCTCCCTCTCTCTCACCCTCCCTCTCCATCTTCCTCCCTCTCCCTCTCTCTCTGTCCATCCATCTCTCTCTCTCCCCTCTCTCTCTCTCCCTATCCTTCTCTCCCTCTCCCTGTCCACCTCTATCTCTCTACCTCTCTCCCTCTCTCTTTCCCTCTCATTCTCTCTCCCTTTACCCTCCACTCCTCCTCCTCTCCTTACCTCCCTCTCTCACTATCCCTCTCTCCCTCCCTCACTCTTTCTCTCTCACCCTTTCCATCACCCTCTTTCTCTCTCTCTCCCCCTCTCTCTATTTCTTTCTCTCAAACTCTCTCTCTCTCCATCTCCCCTTCTCTCTTAACTTACTCTCCATCTCCCACTCTCTCCCGTTATCTCTCCCTCCATCTCTCTTTCTCTATCTCTCCCTCCCTCCCCCTCTCCATCTCTCTATCTCCCTCTCTCTCTTTCCCTCTCTCTCACTCCCTCCCTCCCTCTCTCTCTCCATCTCCTTTTTGCTCCCACACATGTGCACTGTTCCTCTCTTTCACTCTCCCGCCCTCTCACTCTCTCGCCTTCCCTCCCTCTCCCCTTCACTCTCCCCCTCTCTCTCACCAACTCTCTCTGTCCATCCCCCTCTCACTCTCCCTCTCTCTCTCCCTCTCCATCTCCCTCCCTCACTCTTTCTCTGTCCCCTCTCTCTCTCTCACTCACTCTCTCTCATTCTCTCTCTGCCTCCCTCCCTCACACTCTCTGTCCTTCCCTCCACCTCTCCATTTCTCCCCCTCTCCCTCCCTCCCTCTCTCTCTCTCTCTCTACCTCTCTATCTCTCCCTCCCTCTCTCACACTCTCTCTGCCTCCCTCTCTCCCTCTCCTGTCTCTCTCTCTCTACCTCTCTCTCTGCTTCCCTCTCCCTCTCATCCTTCCTCTCTTACTCTCTCCCTCTCTTTCTCTAACACTCTCTCTCTCACTCCCCTCTCTCACTCTTTCTCTCCCACCCTCTCTCACTCGCTCTACCTCACTCTTGCCCTCCCCTATATCTCTCTCTTTCTCCATCACCCACTCCTCTCTCCCTCTCACCCTCTCCCATTCACTCTATCTCAGTCCCTCTCTCCCTGTCCCTCTCTCTCTCACTTTAGCTCTCACTCTCTTGCTCTCCCTCACTCTCTCACTCTCTCTCTACCTCTCACTCACTCTCTTTCTCTCTCTCTCCTTCCCCTATATATATCTCTCTCTCCCCTTCTCTCTGTCTCTCACTCTCCCTCTCTCTCCTTCTCCCTCTCTTTCCCACTCTATCTCTCTCCCTCTCACTCTCTTTCTCTCACTCTCCCTTCTCTGTCTCTCTCACTATATCTCTCCCTATCTCTCTCTCCCTCACTCTCTCTCCCCACACTCTCTCTCCCACTCCCTCTCTCTCCTCTCTCTCCCTCTCCTTCTCCCCCTCTCTCTCTCTCTTTCTGTCTCTCTTCCTATCTCTCTCCCTTTCTCTCTCTCTCCCTCTATCTCTCACCCTACTCTCTCTCACCCACTCCCTCTCTCTCCCTCTCCCTCTCACTCTCTCTCTGTCCCTCTCTCACTTTCTCCATCTCCCACTCTCTCTATCTCTCTCTCTCCCTCTCCCTCTCACTCTATCTCTCTCCCTCTATCCTTGTACCTCTCTCTCTCACTCTACCTCTCATTTTCTTTCTCTCACTCTCCCCTCTCTCTCTCACTCTCCCACTCCCTCACACTCTCTCTCCCTCTTTCTCTCTCTCTATCTTTCTCTCTCCCCCTCCCTCTCCCCCTCTCTCTCTTCTCACTCTTTATAGCTCTCTTTCTCTCTTTCTCTCCATCTTAACCTCTCCCTCTCTCTCTCTTTACCTCTCACTCTCACTACATCTCACTCTTTCTCTCCATCTCCCTCTCTATCTTGCACTCCCTCTCTCTATCCCACTCTCTCCCTCTCTTTTACTCTGTCTTTCGCACTTTCTCCCTCACACTCTCTCCCTCACCCTCTCTGTCTCCCTCTCTCTCTATCTTGTTCTCTCTCTCCCTCGCTCTCTTCCTCTCCCCATCTCTCTCCTCTCACTCTTACTCTCTCTTTTTCTCTCTCTTTCTCTCCATCTTAAACTCTCTCTCTCTCTTTACCTCTCACTCTCACTACCTCACTATTTCTCTCCCTCTCCCTCTCTATCTTGCTCTCCCTCTCTCTCTCCCATTCTCTCCCTCTCCTTCTCTCTCTCTCACTCTCTCTCACTCACTCTGTCCCTCTCTCACTCTCTCCCTCACCCTTTCTGTCTCCCTCTCTGTCTCCCTCTCCCCTTCCCTCTTCTCTTTCTCTCCCTCTCCCTCTCTCGTTCCCTATCTCTCACTCCATCTCTCATTTGCTCCCTCTCTCTCTCCATCTCCCTCTTTCTCTCTCCCTCACACTCTAACCCTCTCTCTCTCTCCATCCCCCTCTCTCTCCCACTCCCTCACTCTCCCACTCACTCCCTCTCCCGCTCTCTCTCTCACTCTCTCTCTGCCTCCTTCTCTCCCACTCTACTTTTCTCTGTCTTTCTCGCTCTCTCAATCTCTCTCTCTCCCCCTCTCTCTCTTACCTTCCTCTCTCTCTCTCTCTCCCTCTCCCTGTCTCTCTCTGTCCCTCTCTCTTTCTCCATCTCCCCTATCACTCTCTCTTTCCCTTCTCAGTCTCTCTCTCTCCATCCCTCCCTCTGTAACTCTCTCTCACTCTACCTCTCACTCTCTTTCACACACTCTCCCAATCTCCCACTCTCCCACACTTTCCCTCTCACTCTCTCTCCATCTCCCTCTCTCTCTCCCTCTTGCATATCTTTCTCTCTCTCTCACCCACTCGCTCTCTCTCCTTCCTCTCTCTTCCACCATCTCTCTCCCTCTCCCTCCCTCTCACTCTCCCTCTCTCACTCTCTCCCTCTCCTTCTGTCTCTCTCTCTACCACTCTCTCTGTCTCCCTCTCCCTCTCACCCTCCCTCTCTCACTCTCTCCCTCTCTTTCTCTGTCCCTCTCTCTCTCACTCCCCCTCTCTCTCTCTTTCTCTCCCACCCTCTCTCACACGCTCTCCCTCACTCTCCCTCGCTCTCTCCCTCCCCTATATCTCTCTCTCTCCCATTTTCTCTGCCTCTCCCTCGCACTCTCTCTCTGTCCCTCTCTCTGTTTCTCCATCTCCCATTCCTCTCTATCTCTCTTTCTCCCTCTCCCTCTCACTCTATCTCACTCCCTCTCTCTGTCCCTCTTTCTCACTATCTCTCACTCTCTTTCTCTCCCTATCCCTCTCTCTCTCACTCTCCCACTCTCTCCCTCACACTCCCTCTCCCTCTCTCTCTCCTTCTATATCTTTCTCTCTCTCCACCCTCTCTCTCTCCATCTCTCTCCCTCTCCCTCTCTCTTTCTGTCTCTCATTCTCTCTTTTCTCCTCTCTCTCTCCCAGTCTCTCCCCCTCTCTTTCACTCCATCTCCCACTCACTCTCTCTCCCTCCCCCATCTCTCTCTCTCCCTCCCTCTCTCTCTCGCCCACTCTCTCGCTCTCCCTCTCTCACACTCTCCCTCACCCTCTCTCTCTCCCTCTCTCTCTCTCTGTCTCTCCCTCTCCCCTTTCCTCTTCTCTTTCTCTCCCTCTACCTCTCACTTTCCCTATCTCTCCCTCCCTCTCTCACTCCTTCTACCTCTCTTTCCCATTCTATCTCTCTCCCTCTCACTCTCTCACTCTCACTCTCCCCTCTCTGTCTCTCTCTCTCACTATATCTCTCCCTATCTCTCTCTCCCTCTCTCCCTCTCTGTCCCTCCCTCACTCTTTCTCTGTTCCTCTCTCTCTCTCTCATCCTCTCTCTGTCTCCCTCCCTCACTCTCTCTCTCCCTCTCTCTAACTCCATCACCCTCTCGCACCCTCACCCATGTACTCTCTGTCCCTCTTTGTCACTCTCCTACCCTTTCACTCTCTCACACTACTTTTCCATCTCCCTCCCTCTCTCTCTCTCCACCCCTCTCCCCTTCCCTCTCCCTCCCTCTCTCTCTCCAACTCTCAGTCCATCCGTCCCTCTCTCTTCCCCCTCTCTCTCTCCCTCTCCCTCTCTACCTCTCCCTCTCACTCCCTCTCCCTCTCTCTCTCTCTATCTATCCCTGTCTCTCCCTCTCTCCATTCGCCTCTCCCTCCCTCACTTACTCTGTCCCCCCCTCTCTCTCTCTCTTTCTCCCTCCCTCACAATCTCTCTCCCTCCCTCTCTCTCACCCTCCCTCTCCATCTTCCTCCCTCTCCCTCTCTCTCTGTCCATCCATCTCTCTCTCTCCCCTCTCTCTCCCTATCCTTCTCTCCCTCTCGCTGTCCACCTCTATCTCTCTAACTCTCTCCCTCTCTCTCTCTCCCTCTCATTCTCTCTCCCTTTACCCTCTTCACTCCCCCTCCTCTCCCTACCTCCCACTCTCACTATCCCTCTCTCCCTCCCTCACTCTTTCTCTCTCACCCTTTCCCTCACCCTCTTTCTCTATCTCTCCCCCTCTCTCTATTTCTTTCTCTCAAACTCTCTCTCTCTCCATCTCCCCTTCTCTCTTAACTTACTCTCCATCTCCCACTCTCTCCCGTTATCTCTCCCTCCATCTCTCTTTCTCTATCTCTCCCTCCCTCCCCCTCTCCCCCTCCATCTCTCTATCTCCCTCTCTCTCTTTCCCTCTCTCTCACTCCCTCCCTCCATCTCTCTCTCCATCTCCTTTTTGCTCCCACACATGTGCACTGTTCCTCTCTTTCACACTCCCGCCCTCTCACTCTCTCGCCTTCCCTCCCTCTCCCCTTCACTCTCCCCCTCTCTCTCACCAACTCTCTCTCTGTCCATCCCCCTCTCACTCTCCCTCTCTCTCTCCCTCTCCATCTCCCTCCCTCACTCTTTCTCTGTCCCCTCTCTCTCTCTCACTCTCTCTCTCTCATTCTCTCTCTGCCTCCCTCCCTCACACTCTCTGTCCCTCCCTCCCCCTCTCCCTTTCTCCCCCTCTCCCTCCCTCCCTCTCTCTCTCTCTCTCTACGTCTCTATCTCTCCCTCCCTCTCTCACACTCTCTCTGCCTCCCTCTCTCCCTCTCCTGTCTCTCTCTCTCTACCTCTCTCTCTGTTTCCCTCTCCCTCTCATCCTTCCTCTCTTACTCTCTCCCTCTCTTTCTCTAACACTCTCTCTCTCACTCCCCTCTCTCTCTCTTTCTCTCCCACCCTCTCTCACTCGCTCTACCTCACTCTTGCCCTCCCCTATATCTCTCTCTTTCTCCATCACCCACTCCTCTCTCTCTCTCTCCCTCTCCCACTCACTCTATCTCACTCCCTCTCTCCCTGTCCCTCTCTCTAACTCTAGCTCTCACTCTCTTTCTCTCCCTCACCCTCTCTCTCTCCCTCTCTCTCTATCTTTCTCTCTCTCCCCCCTCTCTCTCTCTCTCTCTATCTCTCTCTCTCCCTCTCTCCCTTCCCCTCCCCCTCCCTCACTCTTACTCTCTCTCTCTCTCTCTCCCTCTCTCTGTCCATCCGTCTCTCTTGCCCCCTCTCTCCCTCTCCTTCTCTACCTCTCCCTCTCTCTCCCTCACCCCCTCTCTCCCTCTCTATCTATCTCTCTCTCCCTCTCTCCTTTCCCTCTCCCTCACTCTGTCCCTCTCTCCATCCCTCCCTCTGTCCCTCTCTCTCACTCTACCTCTCATTCTCTTTCACTCCCTTTCCATCTCTCTCCCACTCTCCCACACTTTCCCTCACACTCTCCCTCCATCTCCCTCTCTCTCTCCCTCTCTCATATCTTTCTCCCTCTCTCACCCACTCTCGCTCTCTCTCCTTCCTCTCTCTTCTACCAACTCTCTCCCTCTCCCTCCCACTCACTCTCTCTCTCCCTCCCCATCTCTCTCTCCCTCCCTCTCTCTCTCACCCACTCTCTTGCTCTCCCTCTCTCACCCTCTCCCTCACCCTCTCTCTCTCCCTCTCTCTCTCTCTGTCTCTCCCTCTCCCCTTTCCTCTTCTCTTTCTCTCCCTCTACCTCTCACTTTCCCTATCTCTCCCTCTCTCTCTCACTCCTTCTACCTCTCTTTCTCACTCTATCTGTCTCCCTCTCACTCTCTCTCTCTCACTCTCCCCTCTCTGTCTCTCTCTCTCACTATATCTCTCCCTATCACTCTCTCCCTCTCTCTGTCCCCCCCTCACTATTTCTCTGTTCCTCTCTCTCTCTCTCTCTCTCTCTCATTCTCTCTCTGTCTCTCCCCTCACTCTCTATCTCAATCACCCTCTCGCACCCTCACCCATGTACTCTCTGTCCCTCTTTGTCACTCTCCTGCCCTTTCAATCTCTCACACTACTGTTCCCTATCCCTCCCTCTCTCTCTCTCCCTCTCTCTCTCTCTACCTCTCCCTCTCACTCCCTCTCCCTCTCTCTCTCTCTATCTATCCCTGTCTCTCCCTCTCTCCATTCGCCTCTCCCTCCCTCACTTACTCTGTCTCCCTCTCTCTCTCTCCCTCTCTCTCTTTCTACCTCCCTCACAATCTCGACCCCTCCCTCTCTCACCCTCCCTCTCCCTCTCCATCTGTCCATCCATCTCTCTCTCTCCCCCTCTCTCTCTCCCTATCCTTCTCTCCCTCTCCCTGTCCACCTCTAACTCTCTACCTCTCTCCCTCTCTCTCTCTCCCTCTCATTCTATCTCCCTTTACCCTCTTCACTCCCCCTCCTCTCCCTACCTCCCTCGCACACTATCCCTCCCTCACTCTTTCTCTCTCACCATTTCCCTCACCCTCTTTCTCTCTCTCCCCCTCTCTATATCTCTTTCTCTCAAACTCTCTCTCTCTCCATCTCCCCTTCTCTCTTAACTTACTCTCCATCTCCCACTCTCTCCCGTTATCTCTCCCTCCATCTCTCTTTCTCTATCTCTCCCTCCCTCCCCTTCTCCCCCTCCGTCTCTCTATCTCCCTCTCTCTCTCTCTCTCTCTCTCTCTCTTTCTCTCTCTCTCTCTCATTCTCTCTCTGTCTCCCTCCCTCACTCTCTCTCTCCCTCTCTCTATCTCCATCACCCTCTCGCACCCTCACCCGTGTACTCTCTGTCCCTCTATGTCACTCTGCCGCCCTTTCACTCTCTCTCACTACTTTTGCCTCTCCCCTCCCTCTCCCAATCTCTCTCTCTCCCTCTCTCTCTCCCTCTCTCTCTCCAACTCTCTCTTAGTCCATCCATCTCTCTCTCGCTCCCCGTCTCTCTCCCTCTCCCTCTCCCTCCCTCTCTCTCTCTCTCTCTCTATCTCTCTCTCTCCCTCTCTCCCTTCCCCTCTCCCTCCCTCACTCTTACTCTCTCTCTATCTCTCTCCCTCTCTCTGTCCATCCGTCTCTCTTGCCCCCTCTCCCACTCTCCCTCTCCTTCTCTACCTCTCCCTCTCTCTCCCTCACCCCCCTCTCTCCCTCTCTATCTATCTCTCTCTCCCTCTCTCCTTTACCTCTCCCTCACTCTGTCCCTCTCTCCATCCCTCCCTCTGTCCCTCTCTCTCACTCTACCTCTCATTCTCTTTCACTCCCTCTCCTTCTCTCTCCCACTCTCCCACACTTTCCCTCACACTCTCCCTCCATCTCCCTCTCTCTCTCTCATATCTTTCTCTCTCTCTCACCCACTCTCGCTCTCTCTCCTTCCTCTCTCTTCCACCAACTCTCCCTCTCCCTCCCTCTCACTCTCACTCTCTCAGTCTCTCCCTCTCCTTCTGTCTCTCTCTCTACCTCTCTCGCTGTCTCCCTCTCCCTCTCACCCTCCCTCTCTCACTCTCTCCCTCTCTTTCTCTGTCCCTCTCTCTATCACTCCCCCCCCTCTCTCTCTTTCTCTCCCACCCTCTCTCACTTGCTCTTCCTCGCTCTCTCCCTCCCCTATATCTCTCTCTCTCCCATATTCTCTGCCTCTCCCTCTCACTCTCTCTCTGTCCCTCTCTCTCTTTCTCCATCACCCATTCCTCTCTATCTCTCCCTCTCCCTCTCCCTCTCACTCTATCTCACCCTCTCTCCGTCCCTCTTTCTCACTCTAGCTCTCACTCTCTTTCTCTCCCTCTCCCTCTCTCTCTCACTCCCACTCTCTACCTCACACTCCCTCTCCCTCTCTCTCTCCCTCTCTCATATCTTTCTCTCTCTCTCACCCACTCTCGCTCTCTCTCCTTCCTCTCTCTTCCACCATCTCTCTCCCTCTCCCTCCCTCTCCTTCTCCCTCTCTCACTCTCTCCCTCTCCTTCTGTCTCTCTCTCTACCTCTCTCTCTGTCTCCCTCTCCCTCTCACCCTCCCTCTCTCACTCTCTCCCTCTCTTTCTCTGTCCCTCTCTCTCTCACTCCCCCTCTCTCTCTCTTTCTCTCCCACCCTCTCTCACTCGCTATCCCTCGCTCTCTCCCTCCCCTATATCTCTCTCTCCCATTTTCTCTGCCTCTCCCTCTCACTCTCTCTCTGTCCCTCTTTCTCACTCTAGCTCTCACTCTCTTTCTCTCCCTCTCCCTCTCTCTCACTCTCCCACTCTCTCCCTCACACTCCCTCTCCCTCTCTCTCTCCCTCTCTCTATATCTTTCTCTCTCTCCACCCTCTCTCTCTCCATCTCTCTCCCTCTCCCTCTCTCTTTCTGTCTCTCATTCACTCTTTTCTCTTCTCTCTCTCCCTGTCTCTCCCCCTCTCTTTCACTCCATCTCCCACTCACTCTCTCTCTCCCTCCCCGTCTCTCTCTCCCTCCCTCTCTCTCTCACCCACTCTCTCGCTCTCCCTCTCTCACCCTCTTCCTCACCCTCTCTCTCTCCCTCTCTCTCTCTGTCTCTCCCTCTCCCCTTTCCTCTTCTATTCTCTCCCTCTACCTCTCACCTTCCCTATCTCTCCCTCTCTCTCTCACTCCTTCTACCTCTCTTTCTCACTCTATCTCTCTCCCTCTCACTCTCTCTCTCTCACTCTCCCCTCTCTGTCTCTCACTCTCACTATATCTCTCCCTATCACTCTCTCCCTCTCTCCCTCTCTGTCCCCCCCTCACTATTTCTCTGTTCCTCTCTCTCTCTCTCTCTCTCATTCTCTCTCTGTCTCTCTCCCTCACTCTCTATCTCCATCACCCTCTCGCACCCTCACCCATGTACTCTCTGTCCCTCTTTGTCACTCTCCTGCCCTTTCACTCTCTCACACTACTTTTCCCTATCCCTCCCTCTCTCTCTCTCCCTCCCTCTCTCTCTCACTCTCCCACTCTCTACCTCACACTCCCTCTCCCTCTCTCTCTCCCTCTCTCTATATCTTTCTCTCTCTCCACCCTCTCTCTCTCCATCTCTCTACCTCTCCCTCTCTCTTTCTGTCTCTCATTCTCTCTTTTCTCTTCTCTCTCTCCATGTCTCTCCCCCTATCTTTCACTCCATCTCCCACTCACTCTCTCTCTCGCTCCCCATCTCTCTCTCCCTCCCTCTCTCTCTCACCCACTCTCTCGCTCTCCCTCTCTCACCCTCTCCCTCACCCTCTCTCTCTCCCTCTCTCTCTCTCTGTCTCTCCCTCTCCCCTTTCCTCTTCTCTTTCTCTCCCTCTACCTCTCACTTTCCCTATCTCTCCCTCTCTCTCTCACTCCTTCTACCTCTCTTTCTCACTATTTCTCTCACCCTCTCACTCTCTCTCTCTCACTCACCCCTCGCTGTCTCTCTCTCTCACTATATCTCTCCCTATCACTCTCTCCCTCTCTCCCTCTCTGTCCCCCCCTCACTATTTCTCTGTTCCTCTCTCTCTCTCTCTCTCTCTCTCATTCTCTCTCTGTCTCTCTCCCTCACTCTCTAACTCCATCACCCTCTCGCACCCTCACCCATGTACTCTCTGTCCCTCTTTGTCACTCTCCTGCCCTTTCACTCTCTCACACTACTTTTCCCTATCCCACCCTCTCTCTCTCTCCCTCTCTCTCTCTCTACCTCTCCCTCTCACTCCCTCTCCCTCTCTCTCTCTATCTATCCCTGTCTCTCCCTCTCTCCATTCGCCTCTCCCTCCCTCACTTACTCTGTCCCCATCTCTCTCTCTCCCTCTCTCTCTTTCTACCTCCCTCACAATCTCGCCCCCTCCCTCTCTCACCCTCCCTCTCCCTCTCCATCTGTCAATCCATCTCTCTCTCTCCCCCTCTCTCTCTCCCTATCCTTCTCTCCCTCTCCCTGTCCACCTCTAACTCTCTACCTCTCTCCCTCTCTCTCTCTCCCTCTCATTCTATCTCCCTTTACCCTCTTCACTCCCCCTCCTCTCCCTACCTCCCTCGCACACTATCCCTCCATCTCTCTTTCTCTCTCACCATTTCCCTCACCCTCTTTCTCTCTCTCCCCCTCTCTATATCTCTTTCTCTCAAACTCTCTCTCTCTCCATCTCCCCTTCTCTCTTAACTTACTCTCCATCTCCCACTCTCTCCCGTTATCTCTCCCTCCATCTCTCTTTCTCAATCTCTCCCTCCCTCCCCTTCTCCCCCTCCGTCTCTCTATCTCCCTCTCTCTCTCTCCCTCTCCCTCACTCCCTCCCTCCCTCTCTCTCTCTCCATCTCCTTTTTGCTCCCACACATGTGCACTGTCCCTCTCTTTCACTCTCCCGCCCTCTCACTCTCTCGCCTTCCCTCCCTCTCCCCTTCACTCTCCCCCTCTCTCTCTCCAACTCTCTCTCTGTCCATCCCCCTCTCACCCTCCCTATCTCTCTCCCTCTCCATCTTCCTCACTCACTCTTTCTCTGTCCCCTCTCTCTCTCACTCTCTCTCTCTCTCATTCTCTCTCTGCCTCCCTCCCTCACACACTCTGTCCCTCCCTCCCCCTCTCCCTTTCTCCCCTCTCCCTCCCTCCCTCTCTCTCTCTCTCTCTACCTCTCTATCTCTCCCTCCCTCTCTCACACTCTCTCTGCCTTCCTCTCTCCCTCTCCTGTCTCTCTCTCTCTACCTCTCTCTCTGTTTCCCTCTCCCTCTCACCCTTCTTCTCTTACTCTCTCCCTCTCTTTCTCTAACCCTCTCTCTCTCACTCCCCTCTCTCTCTCTTTCTCTCCCACCCTCTCTCACTCGCTCTAGCTCGCTCTTCCCTATATCTCTCTCTTTCCAATTCTCTCTGTCTCTCCCTCTCACTCTCTCACTCTCACTCTCCCCTCTCTGTCTCTCTCTCTCACTATATCTCTCCCTATCTCTCTCTCCCTCTCTCCCTCTCTGTCCCTCCCTCACTCTTTCTCTGTTCCTCTCTCTCTCTCTCTCATTCTCTCTCTGTCTCCCTCCCTCACTCTCTCTCTCCCTCTCTCTATCTCCATCACCCTCTCGCACCCTCACCCATGTACTCTCTGTCCCTCTTTGTCACTCTCCTGCCCTTTCACTCTCTCACACTACTTTTCCCTCTCCCTCCCACTCTCTCTCTCCACCCCTCTCCCCTTCCCTCTCCCTCCCTCTCTCTCTCCAACTCTCAGTCCATCCGTCCCTCTCTCTTCCCCCCTCTCTCTCTCCCTCTCCCTCTCTACCTCTCCCTCTCACTCCCTCTCCCTCTCTCTCTCTATCTATCCCTGTCTCTCCCTCTCTCCATTCGCCTCTCCCTCCCTCACTTACTCTATGCCCCCTCTCTCTCTCTCTTTCTCCCTCCCTCACAATCTCTCTCCCTCCCTCTCTCTCACCCTCCCTCTCCATCTTCCTCCCTCTCCCTCTCTCTCTGTCCATCCATCTCTCTCTCTCCCCTCTCTCTCTCTCTCCCTATCCTTCTCTCCCTCTCCCTGTCCACCTCTATCTCTCTACCTCTCTCCCTCTCTCTTTCCCTCTCATTCTCTCTCCCTTTACCCTCTTCACTCCTCCTCCTCTCCTTACCTCCCTATCTCACTATCCCTCTCTCCCTCCCTCACTCTTTCTCTCTCACCCTTTCCATCACCCTCTTTCTCTCTCTCTCCCCCTCTCTCTATTTCTTTCTCTCAAACTCTCTCTCTCTCCATCTCCCCTTCTCTCTTAACTTACTCTCCATCTCCCACTCTCTCCCGTTATCTCTCCCTCCATCTCTCTTTCTCTATCTCTCCCTCCCTCCCCCTCTCCATCTCTCTATCTCCCTCTCTCTCTTTCCCTCTCTCTCACTCCCTCCCTCCCTCTCTCTCTCCATCTCCTTTTTGCTCCCACACATGTGCACTGTTCCTCTCTTTCACTCTCCCGCCCTCTCACTCTCTCGCCTTCCCTCCCTCTCCCCTTCACTCTCCCCCTCTCTCTCACCAACTCTCTCTCTGTCCATCCCCCTCTCACTCTCCCTCTCTCTCTCCCTCTCCATCTCCCTCCCTCACTCTTTCTCTGTCCCCTCTCTCTCTCTCACTCACTCTCTCTCATTCTCTCTCTGCCTCCCTCCCTCACACTCTCTGTCCTTCCCTCCCCCTCTCCATTTCTCCCCCTCTCCCTCCCTCCCTCTCTCTCTCTCTCTCTACCTCTCTATCTCTCCCTCCCTCTCTCACACTCTCTCTGCCTCCCTCTCTCCCTCTCCTGTCTCTCTCTCTCTACCTCTCTCTCTGCTTCCCTCTCCCTCTCATCCTTCCTCTCTTACTCTCTCCCTCTCTTTCTCTAACACTCTCTCTCTCACTCCCCTCTCTCTCTCTTTCTCTCCCACCCTCTCTCACTCGCTCTACCTCACTCTTGCCCTCCCCTATATCTCTCTCTTTCTCCATCACCCACTCCTCTCTCTCTCTCTCCCTCTCCCACTCACTCTATCTCACTCCCTCTCTCCCTGTCCCTCTCTCTAACTCTAGCTCTCACTCTCTTTCTCTCCCTCACCCTCTCTCTCTCCCTCTCTCTCTATCTTTCTCTCTCTCCCCCTCTCTCTCTCCATCTCTCTCCCTCTCTCTTCCTCTCTTTGTCTCTCTCATTCCTCTCCCACTCCTCTCTCTCTCTGTCTCTCCCCCCTCTCTCTCACTCCATCTCCCACTCACACTCTCTCTCCATCCCCAATTCCCTCTCTCCCTCTCCCTCTCTCTCTCCCTCTATCTCTCTCTCTCTCTATCTCTCTCTCTCTCCCTCTCTCCTTCTCTGTCCCTCCCTCTATCTCTGTTCCTCTCTCTCTCTCTCTCTCTCTCTCTCTCTCATTCTCTCTCTGTCTCCCTCCCTCACTCTCTCTCTCCCTCTCTCTATCTCCATCACCCTCTCGCACCCTCACCCGTGTACTCTCTGTCCCTCTATGTCACTCTGCCGCCCTTTCACTCTCTCACACTACTTTTGCCTCTCCCCTCCCTCTCCCCTTATCTCTCTCTCCCTCTCTCTCTCCAACTCTCTCTTAGTCCATCCATCTCTCTCGCTCCCCGTCTCTCTCCCTCTCCCTCTCCCTCCCTCTCTCTCTCTATCTATCTCTCTCTCCCTCTTTCCTTTCCCTCTCCCTCACTCTGTCCCTCTCTCCATCCCTCCCTCTGTCCCTCTCTCTCACTCTACCTCTCATTCTCACTCCCTCTCCTTCTCTCTCCCACTCTCCCACTGTCTACCTCACCCTCTCCATCTCTCTCTCCCTCTCTCATATCTTTCTATCTCTCTCACCCACACTCGCTCTCTCTCCTTCCTCTCTCTTCCACCAACTCTCTCCCACTCCCTCCCTCTCACTCTCCCTCTCTCTCTCCCCTCTTTCTCCCTCCCTCTCCCTCTCCCTCTCCCTCTCTCAGTCTCTCCCTCTCCTTCTGTCTCTCTCTCTACCTCTCTCGCTGTCTCCCTCTCCCTCTCACTCTCCCTCTCTCTCTCCCTCTCCATCTTCCTCACTCACTCTATCACTCCCCCTCTATCTCTCTTTCTCTCCCACCCTCTCTCACTTGCTCTTCCTCGCTCTCTCCCTCCCCTATATTTCTCTCTCTCCCATATTCTCTGCCTCTCCCTCTCACTCTCTCTCTGTCCCTCTCTCTCTTTCTCCATCACCCATTCCTCTCTATCTCTCCCTCTCCCTCTCCCTCTCACTCTATCTCACTCCCTCTCTCCGTCCCTCTTTCTCACTCTAGCTCTCACTCTCTTTCTCTCCCTCTCCCTCTCTCTCTCACTCTCCCACTCTCTACCTCACACTCCCTCTCCCTCTCTCTCTCCCTCTCTCTATATCTTTCTCTCTCTCCACCCTCTCTCTCTCCATCTCTCTCCCTCTCCCTCTCTCTTTCTGTCTCTCATTCTCTCTTTTCTCCTCTCTCTCTCCCAGTCTCTCCCCCTCTCTTTCACTCCATCTCCCACTCACTCTCTCTCCCTGTCTCTCCCCCTCTCTTTCACTCCATCTCCCACTCACTCTCTCTCTCCCTCCCCATCTCTCTCTCCCTCTCTCTCTCTCTCACCCACTCTCTCGCTCTCCCTCTCTCACCCTCTCCCTCACCCTCTCTCTCTCCCTCTCTCTCTCTCTCTGTCTCTCCCTCTCCCCTTTCCTCTTCTCTTTCTCTCCCTCTACCTCTCACTTTCCCTATCTCTCCCTCTCTCTCTCACTCCTTCTACCTCTCTTTCCCACTCTATCTCTCTCCCTCTCACTCTCTCTCTCTCACTCTCCCCTCTGTCTCTCTCTCTCACTATATCTCTCCCTATCTCTCTCTCCCTCTCTCCCTCTCTGTCCCCCCTCACTATTTCTCTGTTCCCCCCTCTCTCTCTCTCTCATTCTCTCTCTGTCTCTCTCCCTCACTCTCTCTCCCTCTCTCTATCTCCATCACCCTCTCGCACCCTCACCCATGTACTCTCTGTCCCTCTTTGTCACTCTCCTGCCTTTTCACTCTCTCACACTACTTTTCCCTCTCCCTCCCTCTCTCTCTCTCCCTCTCTCTCTCTCTACCTCTACCTCTCACTCCCTCTCCCTCTCTCTCTCTCTATCTATCCCTGTCTCTCCCTCTCTCCATTCGCCTCTCCCTCCCTCACTTACTCTGTCCCCCTCTCTCTCTCTCCCTCTCTCTCTTTCTACCTCCCTCACAATCTCTCCCCTCCCTCTCTCACCCTCCCTCTCCCTCTCCATCTGTCCATCCATCTCCCTCTCTCCCCTCTCTCTCTCTCCCTATCCTTCTCTCCCTCTCCCTGTCCACCTCTATCTCTCTACCTCTCTCCCTCTCTCTCTCTCCCTCTCATTCTATCTCCCTTTACCCTCTTCACTCCCCCTCCTCTCCCTACCACCCTCGCTCACTATCCCTCCCTCTCTCTTTCTCTCTCACCATTTCCCTCACCCTCTTTCTCTCTCTCCCCCTCTCTATATCTCTTTCTCTCAAACTCTCTCTCTCTCCATCTCCCCTTCTCTCTTAACTTACTCTCCATCTCCCACTCTCTCCCGTTATCTCTCCCTCCATCTCTCTTTCTCTATCTCTCCCTCCCTCCCCTTCTCCCCCTCCGTCTCTCTATCCTCTCTCTCTCTCCCTCTCTCTCACTCCCTCCCTCCCTCTCTCTCTCTCCATCTCCTTTTTGCTCCCACACATGTGCACTGTCCCTCTCTTTCACTCTCCCGCCCTCTCACTCTCTCGCCTTCCCTCCCTCTCCCCTTCACTCTCCCCCTCTATCTCTCCAACTCTCTCTCTGTCCATCCCCCTCTCACTCTCCCTCTCTCTCTCCCTCTCCATCTTCCTCACTCACTCTATCACTCCCCCTCTATCTCTCTTTCTCTCCCACCCTCTCTCACTTGCTCTTCCTCGCTCTCTCCCTCCCCTATATCTCTCTCTCTCCCATATTCTCTGCCTCTCCCTCTCACTCTCTCTCTGTCCCTCTCTCTCTTTCTCCATCACCCATTCCTCTCTATCACTCCCTCTCCCTCTCCCTCTCACTCTATCTCACTCCCTCTCTCCGTCCCTCTTTCTCACTCTAGCTCTCACTCTCTTTCTCTCCCTCTCCCTCTCTCTCTCACTCTCCCACTCTCTACCTCACACTCCCTCTCCCTCTCTCTCTCCCTCTCTCTATATCTTTCTCTCTCTCCACCCTCTCTCTCTCCATCTCTCTCCCTCTCCCTCTCTCTTTCTGTCTCTCATTCTCTCTTTTCTCTTCTCTCTCTCCGTCTCTCCCCCTCTCTTTCACTCCATCTCCCACTCACTCTCTCTCTCCCTCCCCATCTCTCTCTCCCTCCCTCTCTCTCTCACCCACTCCTTCGCTCTCCCTCTCTCACCCTCTCCCTCACCCTCTCTCTCTCCCTCTCTCTCTCTCTCTGTCTCTCCCTCTCCCCTTTCCTCTTCTCTTTCTCTCCCTCTACCTCTCACTTTCCCTATCTCTCCCTCTCTCTCTCACTCCTTCTACCTCTCTTTCCCACTCTATCTCTCTCCCTCTCACTCTCTCTCTCTCACTCTCCCCTCTGTCTCTCTCTCTCACTATATCTCTCCCTATCTCTCTCTCCCTCTCTCCCTCTCTGTCCCCCCCTGACTATTTCTCTGTTCCCCTCTCTCTCTCTCTCTCTCTCTCATTCTCTCTCTGTCTCTCTCCCTCACTCTCTCTCCCTCTCTCTATCTCCATCACCCTCTCGCACCCTCACCCATGTACTCTCTGTCCCTCTTTGTCACTCTCCTGCCCTTTCACTCTCTCACACTACTTTTCCCTCTCCCTCCCTCTCTCTCTCTCCCACTCTCTCTCTCTACCTCTACCTCTCACTCCCTCTCCCTCTCTCTCTCTCTATCTATCCCTGTCTCTCCCTCTCTCCATTCGCCTCTCCCTCCCTCACTTACTCTGTTCCCCTCTCTCTCTCTCCCTCTCTCTCTTTCTACCTCCCTCACAATCTCTCCCCCTCCCTCTCCCTCTCCATCTGTCCATCCATCTCTCTCTCTCCCCCTCTCTCTCTCTCCCTATCCTTCTCTCCCTCTCCCTGTCCACCTCTATCTCTCTACCTCTCTCCCTCTCTCTCTCTCCCTCTCATTCTATCTCCCTTTACCCTCTTCACTCCCCCTCCTCTCCCTACCACCCTCGCTCACTATCCCTCCCTCTCTCTTTCTCTCTCACCATTTCCCTCACCCTCTTTCTCTCTCTCCCCCTCTCTATATCTCTTTCTCTCAAACTCTCTCTCTCTCCATCTCCCCTTCTCTCTTAACTTACTCTCCATCTCCCACTCTCTCCCGTTATCTCTCCCTCCATCTCTCTTTCTCTATCTCTCCCTCCCACCCCTTCTCCCCCTCCGTCTCTCTATCCTCTCTCTCTCTCCCTCTCTCTCACTCCCTCCCTCTCTCTCTCTCCATCTCCTTTTTGCTCCCACACATGTGCACTGTCCCTCTCTTTCACTCTCCCGCCCTCTCACTCTCTCGCCTTCCCTCCCTCTCCCCTTCACTCTCCCCCTCTCTCTCTCCAACTCTCTCTCTGTCCATCCCCCTCTCACTCTCCCTCTCTCTCTCCCTCTCCATCTTCCTCACTCACTCTATCACTCCCCCTCTATCTCTCTTTCTCTCCCACCCTCTCTCACTTGCTCTTCCTCGCTCTCTCCCTCCCCTATATCTCTCTCTCTCCCATATTCTCTGCCTCTCCCTCTCACTCTCTCTCTGTCCCTCTCTCTCTTTCTCCATCACCCATTCCTCTCTATCTCTCCCTCTCCCTCTCCCTCACTCTATCTCACTCCCTCTCTCCGTCCCTCTTTCTCACTCTAGCTCTCACTCTCTTTCTCTCCCTCTCCCTCTCTCTCTCACTCTCCCACTCTCTACCTCACACTCCCTCTCCCTCTCTCTCTCCCTCTCTCTATATCTTTCTCTCTCTCCACCCTCTCTCTCCATCTCTCTCCCTCTCCTTCTCTCTTTCTGTCTCTCATTCTCTCTTTTCTCTTCTCTCTCTCCCTGTCTCTCCCCCTCTCTTTCACTCCATCTCCCACTCACTCTCTCTCTCCCTCCCCATTTCTCTCTCCCTCCCTCTCTCTCTCACCCACTCTCTCGCTCTCCCTCTCTCACACTCTCCCTCACCCTCTCTCTCTCCCTCTCTCTCTCTCTCTGTCTCTCCCTCTCCCCTTTCCTCTTCTCTTTCTCTCCCTCTACCTCTCACTTTCCCTATCTCTCCCTCTCTCTCTCACTCCTTCTACCTCTCTTTCCCACTCTATCTCTCTCCCTCTCACTCTCTCTCTCTCTCACTCTCCCCTCTGTCTCTCTCTCTCACTATATCTCTCCCTATCTCTCTCTCCCTCTCTCCCTCTCTGTCCCCCCCTCACTATTTCTCTGTTCCTCTCTCTCTCTCTCTCTCTCTCTCATTCTCTCTCTGTCTCTCTCCCTCACTCTCTCTCCCTCTCTCTATCTCCATCACCCTCTCGCACCCTCACCCATGTACTCTCTGTCCCTCTTTGTCACTCTCCTGCCCTTTCACTCTCTCACACTACTTTTCCCTCTCCCTCCCTCTCTCTCTCTCCCTCTCTCTCTCTCTACCTCTAACTCTCACTCCCTCTCCCTCTCTCTCTCTCTATCTATCCCTGTCTCTCCCTCTCTCCATTCGCCTCTCCCTCCCTCACTTACTCTGTCCCCCTCTCTCTCTCCCTCTCTCTCTTTCTACCTCCCTCACAATCTCTCCCCCTCCCTCTCTCACCCTCCCTCTCCCTCTCCATGTCCATCCATCTCTCTCTCTCCCCCTCTCTCTCTCTCCCTATCCTTCTCTCCCTCTCCCTGTCCACCTCTATCTCTCTACCTCTCCCTCTCTCTCTCTCCCTCTCATTCTATCTCCCTTTACCCTCTTCACTCCCCCTCCTCTCCCTACCACCCTCGCTCACTATCCCTCCCTCTCTCTTTCTCTCTCACCATTTCCCTCACCCTCTTTCTCTCTCTCCCCCTCTCTATATCTCTTTCTCTCAAACTCTCTCTCTCTCCATCTCCCCTTCTCTCTTAACTTACTCTCCATCTCCCACTCTCTCCGGTTATCTCTCCCTCCATCTCTTTTTCTCTACTCCCTCCCTCCCCCTCTCCATCTCTCTATCTCTCTCTCTCTCTCTTTACCTCTCTCTCACTCCCTCCCTCCCTCTCTCTCTCTCCATCTCCTTTTTGCTCCCACACATGTGCACTGTCCCTCTCTTTCACTCTCCCGCCCTCTCACTCTCTCGCCTTCCCTCCCTCTCCCCTTCACTCTCCCCCTCTCTCTCTCCAACTCTCTCTCTGTCCATCCCCCTCTCACTCTCCCTCTCTCTCTCCCTCTCCATCTTCCTCACTCACTCTTTCTCTGTCCCCTCTCTCTCTCACTCTCTCTCTCTCTCTCATTCTCTCTCTGCCTCCCTCCCACACACTCTCTCTCCCTCCCTCCCCCTCTCCCTTTCTCCCCCTCTCCCTCCCTCCCTCTCTCTCTCTACCTCTCTATCTCTCCCTCCCTCTCTCACACTCTCTCCACCTCCCTCTCTCCCTCTCCTGTCTCTCTCTCTCTACCTCTCTCTCTGTTTCCCTCTCCCTCTCACCCTTCCTCTCTTACTCTCTCCCTCTCTTTCACTAACACTCTCTCTCTCACTCCCCTCTCTCTCTCTTTCTCTCCCACCCTCTCTCACTCGCTCTAGCTCGCTCTTCCCTATATCTCTCTCTTTCCAATTCTCTCTGTCTCTCCCTCTCACTCTCTCTGTCCCTCTCTCTCTCACTCTAGCGCTCACTCTCTTTCTCTCCCTCTCCCTCTCTCTCTCACTCTCCCACTCTCTCCCTCACCATCTCTCTCTCCCTCACTCTCTATCTTTCTCTCTCTCCCCCTCTCTCTCTTCATCTCTCTCCCTCTCTATCTCTTTCTCTCTCCCTCTCTCCTTCTCTGTCCCTCCCTCACTCTATCTCGTTCTTTCTTTCTCTCTCTCATTCTCTCTCTTCCTCTCTCTCTCTGTCTCTCCCCCCTCTCTCTCACTCCATCTCCCACTCACACTCTCTCTCCCTTCCCATCTCCCTCTCTCCCCCCTCTCTCTCTCTCCCTCTCTCTCTCTCTCTATCTCTTTCTCTCTCCCTCTCTCCTTCTCTCTCCCTCCCTCTATCTCTCTACAACTCTATCTCTCCCTCCCTCTCTCACACTCTCTCCGCCTCCCTCTCTCCCTCTCCTGTCTCTCTCTCTCTCTACCTCTCTCTCTGTTTCCCTCTCCCTCTCACCCTTCCTCTCTTACTCTCTCCCTCTCTTTCTCTAACCCTCTCTCTCTCACTCCCCTCCCCTCTCTCTCTCTTTCTCTCCAACCCTCTCTCACTCGCTCTAACTCGCTCTTGCCCTCCCCTATATCTCTCTCCTTCCAATTTTCTCTGTCTCTCCCTCTCACTCTCTCTGTCCCTCTCTCTCTTTCTCCATCACCAACTCCTCTCTCCCTCTCACCCTCTCCCATTCACTCTATCTCAGTCCCTCTCTCCCTGTCCCTCTCTCTCTCACTCTAGCTCTCACTCTCTTGCTCTCCCTCACTCTCTCACTCTCTCTCTACCTCTCGCTCACTCTCTTTCTCTCTCTCTCCTTCCCCTATATATATCTCTCTCTCCCCTTCTCTCTGTCTCTCACTCTCCCTCTCTCTCCTTCTCCCTCTCTTTCCCACTCTATCTCTCTCCCTCTCACTCTCTTTCTCTCACTCTCCCTTCTCTGTCTCTCTCACTATATCTCTCCCTATCTCTCTCTCCCTCACTCTCTCTCCCCACACTCTCTCTCCCACTCCCTCTCTCTCCTCTCTCTCCCTCTCCTTCTCCCTCCCTCTCTCTCTCTTTCTGTCTCTCTTCCTATCTCTCTCCCTTTCTCTCTCTCTCCCTCTATCTCTCACCCTACTCTCTCTCACCCACTCCCTCTCTCTCCCTCTCCCTCTCACTCTCTCTCTGTCCCTCTCTCACTTTCTCCATCTCCCACTCGCTCTATCTCTCTCTCTCCCTCTCCCTCTCACTCTATCTCTCTCCCTCTATCCTTGTACCTCTCTCTCTCACTCTACCTCTCATTTTCTTTCTCTCCCTCTCCCATTACTCTCTCACTCTCCCACTCCCTCACACTCTCTCTCCCTCTTTCTCTCTCTCTATCTTTCACTCCCCCCCTCCCTCTCCCCCTCTCTCTCCTCTCACTCTTTATAGCTCTCTTTCTCTCTTTCTCTCCATCTTAACCTCTCCCTCTCTCTCTCTCTCTTTACCTCTCACTCTCACTACATCTCACTCTTTCTCTCCATCTCCCTCTCTATCTTGCACTCCCTCTCTCTATCCCACTCTCTCCCTCTCTTTTACTCTCTCTTTCGCAATTTCTCCCTCACACTCTCTCCCTCACCCTCTCTGTCTATCTCTCTCTCTATCTTTTTCTCTCTCCCCCTCACTCTCTTTCTCTCCCCCTCTCTCCTCTCACTCTTTCTCTCTCTTTTTCTCTCTCTTTCTCTCCATCTTAAACTCTCTCTCTCTCTTTACCTCTCACTCTCACTACCTCACTATTTCTCTCCCTCTCCCTCTCTATCTTGCTCTCCCTCTCTCTCTCCCACTCTCTCCCTCTCCTTCTCTCTCTCACTCTCTCTCACTCACTCTGTCCCTCTCTCACTCTCTCCCTCACCCTTTCTGTCTCCCTCTCTGTCTCCCTCTCCCCTTCCCTCTTCTCTTTCTCTTCCTCTCCCTCTCTCGTTCCCTATCTCTCACTCCCTCTCTCATTTGCTCCCTCTCTCTCTCCATCTCCCTCTTTCTCTCTCCCTCACACTCTAACCCTCTCTCTCTCTCCATCCCCCTCTCTCTCCCACTCCCTCACTCTCCCACTCGCTCCCTCTCCCGCTCTCTCTCTCACTCTCTCTCCCTCTGCCTCCTTCTCTCCCACTCTACTTTTCTCTGTCTTTCTCGCTCTCTCAATCTCTCTCTCTCCCCCTCTCTCTCTTACCTTCCTCTCTCTCTCTCTCCCTCTCCCTGTCTCTCTCTGTCCCTCTCTCTTTCTCCATCTCCCCTATCACTCTCTCTTTCCCTTCTCAGTCTCTCTCTCTCTCCATCCCTCCCTCTGTAACTCTCTCTCACTCTACCTCTCACTCTCTTTCACGCACTCTCCCTCTCTCTCCCACTCTCCCACACATTCCCTCACTCTCTCTCCATCTCCCTCTCTCTCTCCCTCTCTCATATCTTTCTCTCTCTCTCACCCACTCGCTCTCTCTCCTTCCTCTCCCACCATCTCTCTCCCTCTCCCTCCCTCTCACTCTCCCTCTCTCACTCTCTCCCTCTCCTTCTGTCTCTCTCTCTACCACTCTCTGTCTCCCT
The DNA here is from genome assembly GCF_036971445.1 of Narcine bancroftii. Taxonomy (NCBI): domain Eukaryota; kingdom Metazoa; phylum Chordata; class Chondrichthyes; order Torpediniformes; family Narcinidae; genus Narcine; species Narcine bancroftii. The sequence continues at coordinate 75,207 of NW_027211922.1, forward strand.
CTCCCTCTCACCCTCCCTCTCTCACTCTCTCCCTCTCTTTCTCTGTCCCTCTCTCTCTCACTCCCCCTCTCTCTCTCTTTCTCTCCCACCCTCTCTCACACGCTCTCCCTCACTCTCCCTCGCTCTCTCCCTCCCCTATATCTCTCTCTCTTCCATTTTCTCTGCCTCTCCCTCGCACTCTCTCTCTGTCCCTCTCTCTGTTTCTCCATCTCCCATTCCTATCTATCTCTCTTTCTCCCTCTCCCTCTCACTCTATCTCACTCCCTCTCTCCATCCCTCTTTCTCACTAGCTCTCACTCTCTTTCTCTCCCTATCCCTCTCTCTCTCACTCTCCCACTCTCTCCCTCACACTCCCTGTCCCTCTCTCTCTCCCTCTCTCTATATCTTTCTCTCTCTCCACCCTCTCTCTCTCCACCCTCTCTCTCTCCATCTCTCTCCCTCTCCCTCTCTCTTTCTGTCTCTCATTCTCTCTTTTCTCCTCTCTCTCTCCCAGTCTCTCCCCCTCTCTTTCACTCCATCTCCCACTCACTCTCTCTCCCTCCCCCATCTCTCTCTCTCCCTCCCTCTCTCTCTCGCCCACTCTCTCGCTCTCCCTCTCTCACCCTCTCCCTCACCCTCTCTCTCTCCCTCTCTCTCTCTCTGTCTCTCCCTCTCCCCTTTCCTCTTCTCTTTCTCTCCCTCTACCTCTCACTTTCCCTATCTCTCCCTCCCTCTCTCACTCCTTCTACCTCTCTTTCCCACTCTATCTCTCTCCCTCTCACTCTCTCACTCTCACTCTCCCCTCTCTGTCTCTCTCTCTCACTATATCTCTCCCTATCTCTCTCTCCTTCTCTCCCTCTCTGTCCCTCCCTCACTCTTTCTCTGTTCCTCTCTCTCTCTCTCATTCTCTCTCTGTCTCCCTCCCTCACTCTCTCTCTCCCTCTCTCTATCTCCATCACCCTCTCGCACCCTCACCCATGTACTCTCTGTCCCTCTTTGTCACTCTCCTGCCCTTTCACTCTCTCACACTACTTTTCCCTCTCCCTCCCTCTCTCTCTCTCTCCACCCCTCTCCCCTTCCCTCTCCCTCCATCTCTCTCTCCAACTCTCAGTCCATCCGTCCCTCTCTCTTCCCCCCTCTCTCTCTCCCTCTCCCTCTCTACCTCTCCCTCTCACTCCCTCTCCCTCTCTCTCTCTATCTATCCCTGTCTCTCCCTCTCTCCATTCGCCTCTCCCTCTGTCACTTACTCTGTCCCCCCTCTCTCTCTCTCTTTTTCCTCCCTCACAATCTCTCTCCCTCCCTCTCTCTCACCCTCCCTCTCCATCTTCCTCCGTCTCCCTCTCTCTCTGTCCATCCATCTCTCTCTCTCCCCTCTCTCTCTCTCTCCCTATCCTTCTCTCCCTCTCCCTGTCCACCTCTATCTCTCTACCTCTCTCCCTCCCTCTCATTCTCTCTCCCTTTACCCTCTTCACTCCCCCTCCTCTCCTTACCTCCCTCTCTCACTATCCCTCTCTCCCTCCCTCACTCTTTCTCTCTCACCCTTTCCATCACCCTCTTTCTCTCTCTCTCCCCCTCTCTCTATTTCTTTCTCTCAAACTCTCTCTCTCTCCATCTCCCCTTCTCTCTTAACTTACTCTCCATCTCCCACTCTCTCCGGTTATCTCTCCCTCCATCTCTTTTTCTCTATCACTCCCTCCCTCCCCCTCTCCATCTCTCTATCTCTCTCTCTCTCTCTTTACCTCTCTCTCACTCCCTCCCTCCCTCTCTCTCTCCATCTCCTTTTTGCTCCCACACATGTGCACTGTATCTCTCTTTCACTCTCCCGCCCTCTCACTCTCTCGCCTTCCCTCCCTCTCCCCTTCACTCTCCCCCTCTCTCTCACCAACTCTCTCTCTGTCCATCCCCCTCTCACTCTCCCTCTCTCTCTCCCTCTCCATCTCCCTCCCTCACTCTTTCTCTGTCCCCTCTCTCTCTCTCACTCTCTCTCTCTCTCATTCTCTCTCTGCCTCCCTCCCTCACACTCTCTGTCCCTCCCTCCCCCTCTCCCTTTCTCCCCCTCTCCCTCCCTCCCTCTCTCTCTCTCTCTCTACCTCTCTATCTCTCCCTCCCTCTCACACTCTCTCTGCCTTCCTCTCTCCCTCTCCTGTCTCTCTCTCTCTACCTCTCTCTCTGTTTCCCTCTCCCTCTCATCCTTCCTCGCTTACTCTCTCCCTCTCTTTCTCTAACACTCTCTCTCTCACTCCCCTCTCTCTCTCTTTCTCTCCCACCCTCTCTCACTCGCTCTACCTCACTCTTGCCCTCCCCTATATCTCTCTCTTTCTCCATCACCCACTCCTCTCTCTCTCTCCCCCTTTCCCACTCACTCTATCTCACTCCCTCTCTCCCTGTCCCTCTCTCTAACTCTAGCTCTCACTCTCTTTCTCTCCCTCACCCTCTCTCTCTCCCTCTCTCTCTATCTTTCTCTCTCTCCCCCTCTCTCTCTCCATCTCTCTCCCTCTCTCTTCCTCTCTTTGTCTCTCTCATTCCTCTCTTCCACTCCTCTCTCTCTGTCTCTCCCACCTCTCTCTCACTCCATCTCCCACTCACACTCTCTCTCCATCCCCAATTCCCTCTCCCTCTCCCTCTCTCTCTCTCCCTCTATCTCTCTCTCTCTCTATCTCTCTCTCTCCCTCTCTCCTTCTCTGTCCCTCCCTCACTCTATCTCTGTTCCTCTCTCTCTCTCTCTCTCTCTCTCATTCTCTCTCTGTCTCCCTCCCTCACTCTCTCTCTCCCTCTCTCTATCTCCATCACCCTCTCGCACCCTCACCCGTGTACTCTCTGTCCCTCTATGTCACTCTGCCGCCCTTTCACTCTCTCACACTAATTTTGCCTCTCCCCTCCCTCTCCCCTTCTCTCTCTCTCCCTCTCTCTCTCCAACTCTCTCTTAGTCCATCCATCTCTCTCTCGCTCCCCGTCTCTCTCCCTCTCCCTCTCCCTCCCCCTCTCTCTCTCTCTCTCTCTCTCTATCTCTCTCTCTCCCTCTCCCTTCCCCTCTCCCTCCCTCACTCTTACTCTCTCTCTCTCTCCCTCTCTCTGTCCATCCATCTCTCTTGCCCCCTCTCCCACTCTCCCTCTCCTTCTCTACCTCTCCCTCTATCTCCCTCACCCCCCCCCTCTCTCTCTCTCTCTATCTATCTCTCTCTCCCTCTCCTTTCCCTCTCCCTCACTCTGTCCCTCTCTCCATCCCTCCCTCTGTCCCTCTCTCTCACTCTACCTCTCATTCTCTTTCACACCCTCTCCCTCTCTCTCCCTCTCTCTCCCACACTTTCCCTCACACTTTCCCTCCATCTCCCTCTCTCTCTCCCTCTCTCATATATTTCTCTCTCTCTCACCCACTCTCGCTCTCTCTCCTTCCTCTCTCTTCCACCAACTCTCTCCCTCTCCCTCCCTCTCACTCTCCCTCTCTCCCTCCCCTCTTTCTCCCTCCCTCTCCCTCTCCCTCTCTCAGTCTCTCCCTCTCCTTCTGTCTCTCTCTCTACCTCTCTATCTGTCTCCCTCTCCCTCTCACCCTCCCTCTCTCACTCTCTCCCTCTCTTTCTCTGTCCCTCTCTCTATCACTCCCCCTCTCTCTCTCTTTCTCTCCCACCCTCTCTCACTTGCTCTTCCTCGCTCCCTCCCTCCCCTATATCTCTCTCTCTCCCATATTCTCTGCCTCTCCCTCTCACTCTCTCTCTTTCTCCATCACCCATTCCTCTCTATCTCTCCCTCTCCCTCTCCCTCTCACTCTATCTCACTCCCTCTCTCCGTCCCTCTTTCTCACTCTAGCTCTCACTCTCTTTCTCTCCCTCTCCCTCTCTCTCTCACTCTCCCACTCTCTACCTCACACTCCCTCTCCCTCTCTCTCTCCCTCTCTCTATATCTTTCTGTCTCTCCACCCTCTCTCTCTCCATCTCTCTCCCTCTCCCTCTCTCTTTCTGTCTCTCATTCTCTCTTTTCTCTTCTCTCTCTCCCTGTCTCTCCCACTCTCTTTCACTCCATCTCCCACTCACTCTCTCTCTCTCTCCCCATCACTCTCTCCCTCCCTCTCTCTCTCGCCCACTCTCTCGCTCTCCCTCTCTCACCCTCTCCCTCACCCTCTCTCTCCCTCTCTCTCTCTCCCTCTCCCCTTTCCTCTTCTCTTTCTCTCCCTCTACCTTTCACTTTCCCTATCTCTCCCTCTCTCTCTCACTCCTTCTACCTCTCTTTCCCACTCTATCTCTCTCCCTCTCACTCTCTCTGTCACTCTCCCCTCTCTGTCTCTCTCTCTCACTATATCTCTCCCTATCTCTCTCTCCCTCTCTCCCTCTCTGTCCCCCCCTCACTATTTCTCTGTTCCTATCTCTCTCTCTCTCTCTCTCTCATTCTCTCTCTGTCTCTCTCCCTCACTCTCTCTCTCCCTCTCTCTATCTCCATCACCCTCTCGCACCCTCACCCATGTACTCTCTGTCCCTCTGTCACTCTCCTGCCCTTTCACTCTCTCACACTACTTTTCCCTCTCCCTCCCTCTCTCTCTCTCCATCCCTCCCCTCTTTCCCTCCCTCTCTCTCTCCAACTCTCAGTCTATCCGTCCCTCTCTCTTCCTATCTCTCTCTCTCCATCTCCCTCCCTCTACCTCTCCCTCTCACTCCCTCTCCCTCTCTCTCTCTATCTATCTCTGTCTCTCCCTCTCTCCATTCGCCTTTCCCTCCCTCACTTACTCTGTCCCCCCTCACTCTCTCTCTCCCTCCCTCAAAATCTCTCTCCCTCTCTCTCTCACCCTCCCTCTCCATCTTCCTCCCTCTCCCTCTCTCTCTGTCCATCTATCTCTCTCTCTCCCCCCTCTCTCTCTCCCTATCCTTCTCTCCCTCTCCCTGTCCACCTCTATCTCTCTACCTCTCTCCCTCTCTCTCTCTCTCTCTCTCCCTCTCATTCTCTCTCCCTTTAGCCTCGTCACTCCCCCTCCTCTCCCTACCTCCCTCTCTCACTCTCCCTCTCTCCCACCCTCTCTCTTTCTCTCTCACCCATTCTCTCACCCTCTTTCTCTCTCTCCCCCTCTCTCTATCTCTTTCTCTCAAACTCTCTCTCTCTCCATCTCCCCTTCTCTCTTAACTTACTCTCCATCTCCCACTCTCACCCGTTATCTCACCCTCCATCTCTTTCTCTATCTCTCCCTCCCTCCCCCTCTCCCCCTCCGTCTCTCTATCTCCCCCTCTCTCTCTCCCTCTCTCTCACTCCCTCCCTCCATCTCTCTCTCACCATCTTTTTGCTCCCACACATGTGCACTGTCCCTCTCTTTCACTCTCCCGCCCTTTCACTCTCTCGCCTTCCCTCCCTCTCCCCTTCACTCTCCCCCTCTCTCTCTCCAACTCTCTCTCTGTCCATCCCCCTCTCACTCTCCCTCTCTCTCTCCCTCTCCATCTCCCTCCCTCACTCTTTCTCTGTCCCCTCTCTCTCTCACTCACTCTCTCTCTCTCATTCTCTCTCTGCCTCCCTCCCTCACACTCTCTGTCCCTCCCTCCCCCTTTCCCTTTCTCCCCCTCTCCCTCCCTCCCTCTCTCTCTCTACCTCTCTATCTCTCCCTCCCTCTCTCACACTCTGCCTCCCTCTCTCCCTCTCCTGTCTCTCTCTCTCTCCCTCACTCTCTCTCTATCTCTCTCTCTCCCTCTCTCCTTCTCTGTCCCTCCCTCACTCTATCTCTGTTCCTCTCTCTCTCTCTCTCTCATTCTCTCTCTGTCTCCCTCCCTCACTCTCTCTCTCCCTCTCTCTATCGCCATCACCCTCTTGCACCCTCACCCGTGTACTCTCTGTCCCTCTATGTCACTCTGCCGCCCTTTCACTCTCTCACGCTACTTTTGGCTCTCCCCTCCCTCTCCCCTTCTCTCTCTCTCCCTCTCTCTCTCCAACTCTCTCTCAGTCCATCCATCTCTCTCTCTCTTCCCCTCTCTCTCCCTCTCCCTCCCTCTCCCTCCCTCTCTCTCTCTCTCTCTCTCTATCACTCTCTCTCCCTCTCTCCCTTCGCCTCTCCCTCCCTCACTCTTACTCTCTCTCTCTCTCCCTCTCTCTGTCCTTCCGTCTCTCTCGCCCCCTCTCCCACTCTCCCTCACCTTCTCTACCTCTCCCTCACCCCCTCTCTCTCTCTCTATCTATCTCTCTCTCTCCCTCTCTCCTTTCCCTCTCCCTCTTACTCTGTCCCTCTCTCTCTCTCTCCCTCCCTATCTCTCTGTCTCCCTCCTTCACAATCTCTCTCCCACCCTCTCCCTCACCCTCCCTCCATCTCTCTCCCTCTCCCTCTCTTTATCTGCACCTCTCTCTCCCTCTCCCACTCTCTCTCATTCTCCCTCTCTTTCTCTGTCCCTCTCTCTCACTCCCACTCTCTCTCACTTTCTCTCTCACTTCCTCTCTCATTCACTCTCCCTCACAGCCTCTCTCCCCCACCCCTATATCTGTCTCTCCCTCTCTCTCTTTCTTTCTCTCTCTCTTTCTCTCCATCTCACCCTCTCCCTCTCTCTTTCTCTGCCTCTCCCTCTCTCTCTTTCCCTCTCTCTCTGTCCCTCTCTCTCTCTTTCTCTCCCTCTCCCTCTCTTGCTCCCTCTCTCTCTCCCACTCTCTCACACACCCCCATTCTCTCCCTCTCTCTTGCTCTCCCTCACCCTCTCACTCTCTCTCTCCCTCTCACTCACTCTCTTTCTCTCTCTCTCCTTCCCCTATATATCTCTCTCTCCCCTTCTCTCTGTCTCTCACTCTCTCTCTCTCTCCTTCTCCCTCTCTTTCCCACTCTATCTCTCTCCCTCTCACTCTCTTTCTCTCACTCTCCCTTCTCTGTCTCTCTCACTATATCTCTCCCTATCTCTCTCTCCCTCTCTCTCTCACTCCCCACACTCTCTCTCCCACTCCCTCTCTCTCACTCTCCTTCTCTCTCTCCCTCTCCTTCTCCCCCTCTCTCTCTCTCTTTCTGTCTCTCTCCCTATCTCTCTCCCTTTCTGTCTCTCTCCCTCTTTCACTCTCCCTACTCTCTCTCACTCACTCCCTCTCTCTCCCTCTCCCTCTAACTCTCTCTCTGTCCCTCTCTCACTTTCTCCATCTCCAACTCTCTCTATCTCTCTCTCTCCCTCTCACTCTATATCTCTCCCTCTCTCCTTGTCCCTCTCTCTCTCACTCTACCTCTCATTCTCTTTCTCTCTCTCCCCCTCTCTCTCTCACTCTCCCACTCCCTCACACTCTCTCTCCCTCTCCCTCTCTCTCCCTCTCTCTCTATCTTTCTCTCTACCTCCTCCCTCTGACCCTCTCTCTATCACTCTTTATCTCTCTCTTTCTCTCTTTCTCTCCATCTTAACCTCTCCCTCTCTCTCTCTTTATCTCTCACTCTCACTACATCTCACTCTTTCTCTCCCTCTCCCTCTCTATCTTGCTCTCCCTCCCTCTATCCCACTCTCTCCCTCTCCTTCTCTCTCTCTCTCGCACTTTCTCCCTCACCCTCTCTGTCTCCCCCTCTCTCTCTCTCTCCCTCACTCTCTTCCTCTTCCCCTCTCTCCTCTCACTTTTTCTCTCTCTTTTTCTCTCTCTCTTTCTCTCCATCTTAACCTCTCTCTCTCTCTTTACCTCTCACTCTCACTACATCTCACTATTTCTCTCCCTCTCCCTCTCTATCTTGCGCTCCGTCTCTCTCTCCCACTCTCTCCCTCTACTTCTCTCTCACTCTCTCTCACTCACTCTGTCCCTGTCTCACTCTCTCCCTCACCCTTTCTGTTTCCCTCTCTCTGTCTCCCTCTCCCCTTCCCTCTTCTCTTTCTCTCCCTCTCCCTCTCTCTTTCCATATCTCTCACTCCCTCTCTCATTTGCTCCCTCTCTCTCTCCCTCTCCCTCTTTCGCTCTCCCTCACACTCTAACCCTCTCTCTCTCTCTCTCCGTCCCCCTCTCTCTCCCACTCCCTCGCTCTCCCACTCGCTCCCTCTCCTGCTCTCTCTCTCACACTCTCTCCCACTCACTCCCTTTCTCTCTCTACTCTCCCACTTACACTCGCCCCCCTCTCTCTCTTTGTCTCTCTCTTGCACCCTCTATCTCTCTCCCTCTACCCCCGTCTCTCCCACTCTACTTTTCTCTGTCTTTTTCTCTCTCTCCATCTCTCTCTCTCCCCCTCCCTCTCTCACCTTCTCCCTCTCTCTCTCTCTCTCCCTCTCCCTGTCTCTCTCTGTCCCTCTCTCTTTCTCCATCTCCCACTATCACTCTCTCTTTCCCTTCTCAGTCAATCTCTCTCCATCCTTCCCTCTGTCCCTCTCTCTCTACATCTCACTCTCTTTCACTCACTCTCCCTCTCTCTCCCACTCTCCCACACTTTCCCTCACACTCTCTCTCCATCTCCCTCTCTCACTCCCTCTCTCATATCTTTCTCTCTCTCTCACCCACTCTCGCACACTCTCCTTCCTCTCTCTTCCACCATCTCTCTCCCTCTCCCTCCCTTCTTTCTCTCTCCCTCTCCCTCTCCCTCTCTCACTCTCTCTCTCTCCTGTCTCACTCTCTACCTCTCTCTCTGTCTCCCCCTCCCTCTCACCCTCCCTCTCTCACTCTCTCCCTCTCTTTCTCTGTCCCTCTCTCTCTCACTCCCCCTCTCTCTCTCTCTTTCTCTCCCACCCTCTCTCACTCACTCTCCCTCGCTCTCCCTCGCTCTCTCCCCTATATCTCTCTCTCTCCAATTTTCTCTGCCTCTCCCTCGCACTCTCTCTCTGTCCCTCTCTCTCTTTCTCCATCTCACTCTCCCTCTCTCCCTCTCCATCTCCCTCCTTCACTCTTTCTCTGTCCCCTCTCTCTCTCACTCTCTCTCTCTCTCTCTCATTCTCTCTCTGCCTCCCTCCCTCACACTCTCTCTCCCTCCCTCCCCTCTCCCTTTCTCCCCCTCTCCCTCCCTCCCTCTCTCCCTCTCCTGTCTCTCTCTCTCTCCCTCTCTCTCTCTCTCTCTATCTCTCTCCCTCTCTCCTTCTCTGTCCCTCCCTCACTCTATCTCTGTTCTTCTCTCTCTCTCTCTCTCTCTCTCATTCTCTCTCTGTCTCCCTCCCTCACTCTCTCTCTCCCTCTCTCTATCTCCATCACCCTCTCGCACCCTCACCCGTGTACTCTCTGTCCCTTTATGTCACTGCCGCCATTTCACTCTCTCACACTACTTTTGCCTCTCCCCTCCCTCTCCCCTTCTCTCTCTCTCCCACTCTCTCTCCAACTCTCTCTCAGTCCATCCATCTCTCTCTCTCTCTTCCCCTCTCAATCCCTCTCCCTCTCCCTCCCTCTCTCTCCCTCTCTCTCTTTCTCTATCACTCTCTCTCCCTCTCTCCCTTCCCCTCTCCCTCCCTCACTCTTACTCTCTCTCTCTCCCTCTCTCTGTCCTTCCGTCTCTCTCGCCCCCTCTCCCACTCTCCCTCTCCTTCTCTACCTCTCCCTCTCTCCCTCACCCCCCTCTCTCTCTCTCTCTCTATCTATCTCTCTCTCTCCCTCTCTCCTTTCCCTCTCCCTCTTACTCTGTCCCTCTCTCTCTCTCTATCTCCCTCTCTCTCTGTCTCCCTCCCTCACAATCTCTCTCCCACCCTCTCCCTCACCCTCCCTCCATCTCTCTCCCTCTCCCTCTCTCTATCTGCACCTCTCTCTCCCTCTCCCTCTCTCTCTCATTCTCCCTCTCTTTCTCTATCCCTCTCTCTCACTCCCACTCTCTCTCACATTCTCTCTCACTTCCTCTCTCATTCGCTCTCCCTCACAGCCTCTCTCCCCCACCCCTATATCTGTCTCTCCCTCTCTCTCTTTCTTTCTCTCTCTCTTTCTCTCAATCTCACCCTCTCCCTCTCTCTCTCTCTTGCTCCCTCTCTCTCTCCCACTCTCTCACACACACCCCCTTTCTCTCCCTCTCTCTTGCTCTCCCTCACCCTCTCACTCTCTCTCTCCCTCTCACTCACACTCTTTCTCTCTCTCTCCTTCCCCTATATATCTCTCTCTCCCCTCTCTGTCTCTCACTCTCCCTCTCTCTCCTCTCTCTCTTTCCCACTCTATCTCTCTCCCTCTCACTCTCCTTCAATCACTCTCCCTTCTCTGTCTCTCTCACTATATCTCTCCCTATCTCTCTCTCCTTCTCTCTCTCTCCCCACACTCTCTCTCCCACTCCCTCTCTCTCACTCTCCTGCTCTCTCTCCCTCTCCTTCTCCCCCTCTCTCTCTCTCTCTTTCTGTCTCTCTCCCTATCTCTCTCCCTTTCTCTCTCTCTCCCTCTTTCACGCTCCCTACTCTCTCGCACCCACTCCCTTTCTCTCCCTCTCCCTCTAACTCTCTCTCTGTCCCTCTCTCACTTTCTCCATCTCCCACTCTCTCTATCTATCTCCCTCTCTCCTTGTCCCTCTCTCTCTCACTCTACCTCTCATTCTCTTTCTCTCCGTCTCCCCCTCTCACTCTCACTCTCCCACTCCCTCACACTCTCTCTCCCTCTCCCTCTCTCTCCCTCTCTCTCTATCTTTCTCTCTCCCCCCTCCCTCTCCCCCTCTCTCTACTCTCACTCTTTATCTCTCTCTTTCTCTCTTTCTCTCCATCTTAACCTCTCCCTCTCTCTCCCTTTACCTCTCACTCTCACTACATCTCACTCCTTCTCTCCCTCTCCCTCTCTATCTTGCTCTCCCTCTCTCTATACCACTCTCTCCCTCTCCTTCTCTCTCTCTCGCACTTTCTCCCTCACATTCTCTCCCTCACCCTTTGTCTCCCCCTCTCTCTCTCTCTCCCTCGCTCGCTTCCTCTCCCCCTCTCTCTCCACTCACTCTTTCTCTCTCTTTTTCTCTCTCTCTTTCTCTCCATCTTAACCTCTCTCTCTCTCTCTCTCTCTCTCTCTTTACCTCTCACTCTCACTACATCTCACTATTTCTCTCCCTCTCCCTCTCAATCTTGCTCTCCCTCTCTCTCTCCCCCTCTCTCTCTCTTTCTATCCCATCCTCTCTCACTCACTCTCCCTCGCTCTCCCTCGCTCTCTCCCCTATATCTCTCTCTCTCCATTTTCTCTGCCTCTCCCTCTCACTCTCTCTCTGTCCCTCTCTCTCTTTCTCCATCTCACTCTCCCTCTCTCTCCCTCTCCATCTCCCTCCCTCACTCTTTCTCTGTCCCCTCTCACTCTCTCACTCTCTCTCTCTCTCACTCTCTCATTCTCTCTCTGCCTCCCTCACACTCTCTCTCCCTCCCTCCCCCTCTCCCTTTCTCCCACTCTCCCTCCCTCCCTCTCTCTCTACCTCTCTATCTCTCCCTCCCTCTCTCACACTCTCTCTGCCTCCCTCTCTCCCTCTCTCTCCCTCTCTCTATCTCCATCACCCTCTCGCACCCTCACCCGTGTACTCTCTGTCCCTCTATGTCACCCTGCCGCCCTTTCACTCTCTCACACTACTTTTGCCTCTCCCCTCCTTCTCCCCTTCTCTCTCTCTCCCTCTCTCTCTCCAACTCTCTCTCAGTCCATCCATCTCTCTCTCTCTTCCCCTCTCTCTCCCTCTCCCTCTTCCTCACTCTCTCTCTCTTTCTCTATCACTCTCTCTCCCTTCCCCTCTCCCTCCCTCACTCTTACTCTCTCTCCCTCTCCCTCTCTCTCCCTCTCTCTCTATCTTTCTCTCTCCGCCCTCCCTCTCCCCCTCTCTCTACTCTCTTTATCTCTCTCTTTCTCTCCATCTTAACCTCTCCCTCTCTCTCTCTTTACCTCTCACTCTCACTACATCTCACTATTTCTCACCCTCTCCCTCTCTATCTTGCTCTCCCTCTCTCTCTCCCACTCTCTTCCTCTCCTTCTCTCTCTCACTCTCTCTCACTCACTCTGTCCCTCTCTCACTCTCTCCCTCACCCTTTCTGTCTCCCTCTCTCTCTGTCTCCCTCTCCCCTTCCGTCTTCTCTTTCTCTCACTCTCCCTCTCTCTCCCACTCTCCCACACTTTCCCTCACACTCTCTCTCCATCTCCCTCTCTCTCTCCCTCTCTCATATCTTACTCTCTCTCACCCACTCTCTCCTTCCTCTCTCTTCCACCATCTCACTCCCTCTCCCTCCCTCTCACTCTCCCTCTCTCCCTCCCCTCTTTCTCCCTCCCTCTCCCTCTCCCTCTCCCTCTCTCACTCTCTCTCTTTCCTGTCTCTCTCTCTACCTCTCTCTCTGTCTCCCTCTCCCTCTCACCCTCCCTCTCTCACTCTCTCCCTCTCTTTCTCTGTCCCTCTCTCTCTCACTCCCCCTCTACTCTCTTTCTGTCCCACCCTCTCTCACTCACTCTCCCTCACTCTCCCTCGCTCTCTCCCCTATATCACTCTCTCTCCCATTTTCTCTGCCTCTCCCTCTCAATCTCTCTCTGTCCCTCTCTCTCTTTCTCCATCTCACTCTCCCTCTCTCTCTCTGCATCTCCCTCCCTCACTCTTTCTCTGTCCCCTCTCTCTCTCTCACTCTCTCTCTCTCTCTCTCTCTCATTCTCTCTCTGCCTCACTCCCTCACACTCTCTCTCCCTCCCTCCCCCTCTCCCTTTCTCCCCCTCTCCCTCCCTCCCTCTCTCTCTCTACCTCTCTATCTCTCCCTCCCTCTCTCACACTCTCTCTGCCTCCCTCTCTCCCTCTCCTGTCTCTCTCTCTCCCTCTCTCTGTCTCTCTCTATCTCTCTCTCTCACTCTCTCCTTCTCTGTCCCTCCCTCACTCTATCTCTGTTCTTTTCTCTCTCACTCTCTCTCTCATTCTCTCTCTGTCTCCCTCCCTCATTCTCTCTCTCCCTCTCTCTATCTCCATCACCCTCTCGCACCCTCACCCGTGTACTCTCTGTCCCTCTATGTCACTCTGCCGCCCTTTCACTCTCTCACACTACTTTTGCCTCTCCCCTCCCTCTCCCCTTCTCTCTCTCTCCCTCTCTCTCTCCAACTCTCTCTCAGTCCATCCATCTCTCTCTCTCTTCCCCACTCAATCCCTCTCCCTCTCCCTCTCCCTCCCTCTCTCTCTCTCTCTTTCTCTATCACTCTCTCTCCCTCTCTCCCTTTCCCTCTCCCTCCCTCACTCTTACTCTCTCTCTCTCTCCCTCTCTCTGTCCTTCCGTCTCTCTCGCCCCCTCTCCCACTCTCCCTCTCCTTCTCTACCTCTCCCTCTCTCCCTCACCCCCCTCTCTCTCTCTATTTATCTCTCTCTCTCCCTCTCTCCTTTCCCTCTCCCTCTTACTCTGTCCCCCTCTCTCTCTATCTCCCTCTCTCTCTGTCTACCTCCCTCACAATCACTCTCCCACCCTCTCCCTCACCCTCCCACCATCTCTCCCTCTCCCTCTCTCTATCTGCACCTCGCTCTCCCTCTCCCTCTCTCTCTCATTCTCCCTCTCTTTCTCTGTCCCTCTCTCACTCCCACTCTCTCTTACATTCTCTCTCACTTCCTCTCTCATTCGCTCTCCCTCACAGCCTCTCTCCCCCACCCCTATATCTGTCTCTTCCTCTCTCTATTTCTTTCTCTCTCTCTTTCTCTCCATCTCACCCTCTCCACCTCTCTCTCTCTCTGCCTCTCCCTCTGTCTCTCTTTCACTCTCTCTCTGTTCCTCTCCCTCTCTTTCTCTCCCTCTCCCTCTCTTGTTCCCTCTCTCTCTCCCACTCTCTCACACACACCCCCTTTCTCTCCCTCTCTCTTGCTCTCCCTCACCCTCTCACTCTCTCTCTCCCTCTCACTCACACTCTTTCTCTCTCTCTCCTTCCCCTATATATCTCTCTCTCCCCTTCTCTCTGTCTCTCACTCTCCCTCTCTCTCCTTCTCCCTCTCTTTCCCACTCTATCTCTCTCCCTCTCACTCTCTTTCTCTCACTCTCCCTTCTCTGTCTCTCTCACCATATCTCTCCCTATCTCTCTCTCCCTCTCTCTCTCTCCCCACACTCTCTCTCCCACTCCCTCTCTCTCACTCTCCTCCTCTCTCTCCCTCTCCTTCTCCCCCCCTCTCTCTCTCTTTCTGTCTCTCTCCCTATCTCTCTCACTTTCTCTCTCTCTCCCTCTTTCACTCTCCCTACTCTCTCTCACCCACTCCCTCTCTCTCCCTCTCCCACTAACTCTCTCTGCCCCTCTTTCACTTTCTCCATCTCCCACTCTCTCTATCTCTCTCTCTCTCTCCCTCTCACTCTATCTCTCTCCCTCTCCCTCTCTCTCCCTCTCTCTCTATCTTTCTCTCTCCCCCCTCCATCTCCCCCTCTCTCTACTCTCACTCTTTATCTCTCTCTTTCTCTCTTTCTCTCCATCTTAACCTCTCCCTCTCTTTACCTCTCACTCTCACTACATCTCACTATTTCTCTCCCTCTCCCTCTCTATCTTGCTCTCCCTCTCTCTCTCCCACTCTCTCCCTCTCCTTCTCTCTCTCACTCTTTCTCACTCACTCTGTCCCTCTCTCACTCTTTCCCTCACCCTTTCTGTCTCCCTCTCTCTCTGTCTCCCTCTCCCCTTCCCTCTTCTCTTTCTCTCCCTCTCCCTCTCTCTTTTCCTATCTCTCACTCCCTCTCTCATTTGCTCCCTCTCTCTCTCCATCTCCCTCATTCTCTCTCCCTCACACTCTAACCCTCTCTCTCTCTCCATCCCCCTCTCTCTCCCACTCCCACGCTCTCCCACTCGCTCCCTCACCCGCTCTCTCTCTCACTCTCTCTCCCACTCACTCGCTTTCTCTCTCTACTCTCCCACTCACACTCGCCACCCTCTCTCTCTTTCTCTCTCTCTTGCACCCTCTATCTCTCTCCCTCTGCCTCCTTCTCTCCCACTCTACTTTTCTCTGTCTTTCTCGCTCTCTCCATCTCTCCCTCTCCCCCTCTCTCTCTTACCTTCCTCTCTCTCTCTCTCTCCCTCTCCCTGTCTCTCTCTGTCCCTCTCTCTTTCTCCATCTCCCACTATCACTCTCTTTCCCTTCTCAGTCTCTCTCTCTCCATCCCTCCCTCTGTCACTCTCTCTCACACTACCTCTCACTCTCTTTCACTCACTCTCCCTCTCTCTCCCACTCTCCCACACTTTCCCTCTCACTCTCTCTCCATCTCCCTCTCTCTCTCCCTCTCTCATATCTTTCTCTCTCTCTCAATGTCTCTCCCCCTCTCTCTCACTCCATCTTCCACTCACTCTCTCCCTCCCCATCTCTCTCTCTCCCTCCCTCTCTCTTTCGCCCTCTCTCACTCACCCTCTCACTCTCTCCCTCTCTCCCTCACCCTCTCTCTCTCCCTCTCTCTCTCTGTCTCTCTCTCCCTCTCCACTTTCCTCCTCTTTCTCTTCCTCTCCCTCTCCCTCTACCTCTCACTTTCCCTATCTCTCACTCCCTCTCTCAATTTCTCCCTCTATCTCTCCCTCACCTTCTTTCTCTCTCTCTCTCTATCTGTCTCTCCCTCCCTCTCTCTCTCTCCCTTCCTCTCTCTACCTCTTGCTCCCTCTCCCGCTATCTATCTCACTCTCTCTCCCTCTCACTCCCTTTCTCTCTCTCCCTCTCCCACTCTCACACTCTCTCACCCCCTCTCTCACACCCTCTATCTCTCTCCCTCTACCCCATTCTCTCCCCCTCTCTTTTTCTCTGTCATTCTCTCTCTCTCCCTCTCACTCTCTCGCTCTCACCCTCTCCCTCTCTCTCTCTCTCCCTCTACCTGTCTTTCTCCCTTTCCCTGTCTCTCTTTCTCCATCTCCCACTATCGCTCTCTCTCCCTCTCCTTCAATCTCTCTCTATCCATCCCTCTGTCCCTCTCCCTCTCACTCTACATCTCACTCTCTTTCTCCCCCTCTCCCTCTCTCTCTCCCTCACCCCCCTCTCTCTCTCTATCTCTCTCTCTCTCTCCCTCTTACTCTGTCCCTCTCTCTCTCTCTCTCTATCTCCCTCTCTCTCTGTCTCCCTCCCTCACAATCTCTCTCCCACCCTCTCCCTCACCCTCCCTCCATCTCCCTCCCTCTCCCTACCTCTCTCACTCTCCCTCTCTCTATCTGTACCTCTCTCTCCCTCTCCCTCTCTCTCTCATTCTCCCTCTCTTTCTCTGTCCCTCTCTCTCACTCCCAATCTCTCTCACTTTCTCTCTCACTTCCTCTCTCATTTGCTCTCCCTCACAGCCTCTCTCCCTCTCTCTCCCACCCCTATATCTCTCTCTCCCTCTCTCTCTTTCTCTCTTTCTCCTTTTCTCTCCATCTCACCCTCTCACTCACTCTCACTCTGCCTCTCCCTCTCTCTCTCACTCCATCTCCCACTCACTCTCTCTCTCCATCCCCATCTCTCTCTTTCCCTCCCTCTCTCTCTCGCCCACTCTCTCACTCACCCTCTCCCTCTCTCACCCTCTCTCTCTTTCTCCATCTCCCACTCTCTCTATCTCTCACTCTCCCTCTCCCTCTCACCCTATCTCTCTCCCTCTCTCCCTGTCCCTCTCTCTCTCTCACTCTACCTCTCATTCTCTTTCTCTCCCTCTCCCTCTCTCTCCCTCTCTCTCTGTCGATCCGTCCCTCTCGCCCCCTCTCCCTCTCACCCTCCTTCTCTACATCTCCCTCTCTCTCTCCCTCACCCCCCTCTCTCTCTCTCTCTATCTATCTCTCTCTCTCCCTCTCTCCTTTCCCTCTCCCTCTTACTCTGTCCCTATCTCTCTCTCTCTCTATCTCCCTCTCTCTCTGTCTCCCTCCCTCACAATCTCTCTCCCACCCTCTCACTCACCCTCCCTCCATCTCCCTCCCTCTCCCTACCTCTCTCCCTCTCCCTCTCTCTATCTGTACCTCTCTCTCCCTCTCCCTCTCTCTCTAATTCTCCCTCTCTTTCTCTGTCCCTCTCTCTCACTCCCAATCTCTCTCACTTTCTCTCTCACTTCCTCTCTCATTTGCTCTCCACACCCTTTCTCCCTCTCTCCCACCCCTATATCTCTCTCCCTCTCTCTTTTTCTTTCTCTCTTTCTCTCACCCTTTCTCTCCATCTCACCCTCTCCCTCTCTCTCTCTCTGCATCTCCCTCTCTCTCTCACTCCATCTTCCACTCACTCTCTCTCTCCATCCCCATCTCTCTCTCTCCCTCCCTCTCTCTCTTGCCCACTCTCTCACTCACCCTCTCCCTCTCTCACCCTCTCTCCCTTTCTCCATCTCCCACTCTCTCTATCCCTCACTCTCCCTCTCCCTCTCACCCTATCTCTCTCCCTCTCTCCCTGTCCCTCTCTCTCTCACTCTACCTCTCATTCTCTTCCTCTCCCTCTCTCTCCCTCTCTCTATATCTTTCTCTCTCTCCACCCTCTCTCTCTCCATCTCTCTCCCTCTCCCTCTCTCTTTCTGTCTCTCATTCTCTCTTTTCTCCTCTCTCTCTCCCTGTCTCTCCCCCTCTCTTTCACTCCATCTCCCACTCACTCTCTCTCCCTCCCCATCTCTCTCTCTCCCTCCCTCTCTCTCTCGCCCACTCTCTCGCTCTCCCTCTCTCACCCTATCCTTCACCCTCTCTCTCTCCCTCTCTCTCTCTCTCTGTCTCTCCCTCCCCTTTCCTTTTCTCTTTCTCTCCCTCTACCTCTCACTTTCCCTATCTCCCTCTCTCTCTCACTCCTTCTACCTCTCTTTCCCACTCTATCTCTCTCCCTCTCACTCTCTCTCTCTCACTCTCCCCTCTCTGTCTCTCTCTCTCACTATATCTCTCCCTATCTCTCTCTCCCTCTCTCTCATACTCCCCACTCTCTCTCACCCACTCCCTCTCTCTCACTCCCACTCACTCTCACTTTCTCACTTCCTCTCTCATTCGCGCTCCCTCACACCCTCTCTCCCTCTCTCTCACACCCCTATATCTCTCTCCCTCTCACTCTTTCTTTCTCTCTTTCTTTCTCTTTCTCTCCATCTCACCCTCTCCCTCTCTCTCTCTCTGCCACTCCCTCTCTCTCTCTTTCCCTCTCTCTCTGTCCCTCTCTCTCTCTTTCTCTCCCTCT
Source organism: Narcine bancroftii (assembly GCF_036971445.1). Classification (NCBI taxonomy): domain Eukaryota; kingdom Metazoa; phylum Chordata; class Chondrichthyes; order Torpediniformes; family Narcinidae; genus Narcine; species Narcine bancroftii. Next base: position 93,052 of record NW_027211922.1, read on the forward strand.
CCCTCTCTTGCATCCTCTCTCTCTTCCACTCTCTCACCCACCCCCTCTCTCTCCCTTTCTCTTGCTCTCCCTCTCCCTCTCACTCTCTCTCTCCCACTCCCTTGCTCTCTTTCTCTCTCTCTCCTTCCCCTATATCTTTCTCTCTCCCCTTCTCTCTGTCTCTCCCTCTCCCTCTCTCTCTCACTCCTTCTCCCTCTCTTTCCCACTCTATCTCTCTCCCTCTCACTCTCTCGCTCTCTCACTCTCCACACTCTGTCTCTCTCTCTCTCACTATATCTCTCCCTCTCTCCCTCTCTCTCTCTCTCTCTCCCCATTCTCTCTCACCCACTTCCTCTCTCTCACTCTCCTCCTCTCTCTCCCTCTCCTTCTCACTCTATCGCTCTCCCTCTCTCCCTGTTCCTCACTCTCTCTCACTCTACCTCTCATTCTCTTTCTCTCCCTCTCCCCCTCTCTCTTGCTCTCCCACTCCCTCACTTCTCTCTCCCTCTCCCTCTCTCTCCCTCTCTCTCTATCTTTCTCTCTCTCCCCCTCCCTCTCCCCTCTCTCTCTTTATCTCTCTCTCTCTCTCTTTTCCCTCCATCTTAACCTCTCCCTCTCTCTCTCTCTCTTTACCTCTCACTCTCACTACATCTCACTCTTTCTCTCACTCTCCCTCTCTATCTTGCTCTCCCTCTCTCTATCCCACTCTTTCCCTCTCCTTCTCTCTCTCTCTCCCTCTTTCTCCCTCACACTCTCTCCCTCACCCTCTCTCTCTCCCTCTCTCTCTATCTTTCTCTCTCTCCCCCCTCGCTCGCTTCCTCTCCTCCTCTCTCTCCTCTCTCTCCTCTCACTCTTTCTCTCTCTCTTTCTCTCCATCTTTACCTCTCCCTCTCACTCTCTTTACCTCTCACTCTCACTACATCTCACTATTTCTCTCCCTCTCCCTCTCTGCTCTCCCTCTCTCTCTCCCACTCTCTCCCCCACCTTCTCTCTCTCACTCTCTCTCGCTCAACCTGTCCCTCTCTCACTCTCTTCCTCAACCTCTCTCCATCTCTCTATGTCTCCCTCTCCCTCTCCCCCTCTTCTCTTTCTCTCCCTCTCCCTCTCTCTTTCCCTATATCTCACTCCCTCTCTCATTTTCTCCCTCTCTCTCTCTCCCTCTCCCTCTTTCTCTCTACCTCACACTATCCCTCTCCCTCTCACCCTCCCCCTCTCTCCCACTCCCTCTCTCTCCCACTCACTCCCTTTCCCTCTCTATTCTCCCACTCACACTCGCCCCCTCTCTCTATTTCTCTCTCTCTTGCACCCTCTATCTCTCTCCCTCTACCCCCTTCTCTCCTGCTCTACTTTTCTCTGTCTTTCTCTCTCTCTCTCCATCTCTCTCTCTCCCCCTCTCTCTCTAACCTCCCTCCCTCTCACCTTCTCCCTCTCTCTCTCTCTCCCTCCCCCTCTCTCTCCCTCCCACTCTCTCTATTTCTCTCTATCTCTCACCCTCTCGCACTATCTCACCCTCTCACTGTCTGTCTCTCTCACTCTCTCTCCCTCTCTCATTCTCTCCCTTCCTCTCCTCACCCTCTCTCTTTCTCTCCCCCCTCTCTCTCTCTCCATCACCAACTCACTCTCCGTCTCTGTCTCTCCCTCCCCCATCTCTCTATCTCCCTCCCCCTCTCTCTCTCCCTCTTTCTCTTTCTCTATCTCTCCCCCCTCTCCCTCTCTCTCTCTCCCTCTCTCTGTTTCACTCCCTCTATCTCTCCCACTCAATCCCCCCCTCTCCCTCTCCCTCACTCTCTCTATCTCACACTCTCTCTTTCTCTCTCCCTCTCCCTCTCTCTCACTCCCTCCCTCTGTCTTGCTTTCCTTCTCCATCCCTCTCTCCCCCTCCCCTCTCACTCTCCCACTCTCTCTCTGCCTCTATATCTCTTACTCACTCTCATTATCACTCCCCCCTCTCACTCTCTCTCTCCCTCTCTCTCTCTCCCTCTCCCTCTCTCTCTGCCTCCCCTTCCCTCTCTCCCACCCTCTCTCTCGCTCTCACTCCCACACTCTCTCTCGCTCTCTCTCGCTCTCTCTCCTTTTATCTCTCTCTCCCACTCCCACCTTCACACTCTATCCCTCTCTTTCTCTCTCTCCCTCTCTACCCCCTTCACTCCCCCTCTCTTTCTCTCTCTACCTCCCTCTCACTATCTCTCTCTCCCTCCCTCTCTCTTTCTCTCTCACTCTCTCCCTCACCTTCTTTCTCTCTCTCCCCCTCTCTCTATCTCTTTCTCTCAAACTCTCTCTCTCCCCATATCCCTTTGTCTCTTTAACTTTCTCTCCCTTTCCCACACTCTCCCTTCCTCAATCTCTCCCTCCATCTCTCTTTCTCTATCTCTCCCTCCCTCCCCTCTCTCCCTCCATCACTCTCTCCCTCTCTCCCTCTCCCTCTCTCTCACACCCTCCCCTCTCTCTCTCTCCCCCTCTCTCTCTCTCTCCAACTCAATCTCTGTCCATCCATCTCTCTCTCTCTCCCTCTCCGTCTCTCTCTCCCTCTCTCTCTATCTTTCTCTCTCTCCATCTCTCTCCCTCTCTCTTTCTCTCTTTCTCTCTTTCATTCTTTCTCTTCCTCTCCTCTCTCTCTCACTGTCTCTCCCCCTCTCTCTCACTCCATCTTCCACTCACTCTCTCTCCCTCCCCATCTCCCTCTCTCCCTCCCTCTCTCTTTCGCCCTCTCTCACTCACCCTCTCCCTCTCTCCCTCTCTCCCTCACCCTCACTCTCTCCCTCTCTCTCTCTGTCTCTCTCTCCCTCTCCCCATTCCTCCTCTTTCTCTCTTCCTCTCCCTCTACCTCTCACTTTCCCTATCTCTCACTCCCTCTCTCAATTTCTCCCTCTATCTCTCCCTCACCTTCTTTCTCTCTCACTCTCTATCTGTCTCTCCCTCCCTCTCTCTCTCTCCCTTCCTCTCTCTACCTCTTGCTCCCTCTCCCGCTATCTATCTCACTCTCTCTCCCTCTCACTCCCTTTCTCTCTCTCCCTCTCCCACTCTCACACTCTCTCACCCCCTCTCTCACACCCTCTATCTCTCTCCCTCTACCCCATTCTCTCCCCCTCTCTTTTTCTCTGTCATTCTCTCTCTCCCTCTCACTCTCTCGCTCTCACCCTCTCCCTCTCTCTCTCTCCCTCTACCTGTCTTTCTCCCTTTCCCTGTCTCTCTTTCTCCATCTCCCACTATCGCTCTCTCTCCCTCTCCTTCAATCTCTCTCTATCCATCCCTCTGTCCCTCTCTATCTCACTCTACATCTCACTCTCTTTCTCCCCCTCTCCCTCTCTCTCTCCCTCACCCCCCCTCTCTCTCTCTCTATCTATCTCTCTCTCTCTCCCTCTCCCTCTTACTCTGTCCCTCTCTCTCTCACTCTCTATCTCCCTCTCTCTCTGTCTCCCTCCCTCACAATCTCTCTCCCACCCTCTCCCTCACCCTCCCTCCACCTCCCTCCCTCTCCCTACCTCTCTCACTCTCCCTCTCTCTATCTGTACCTCTCTCTCCCTCTCCCTCTCTCTCTCATTCTCCCTCTCTTTCTCTGTCCCTCACTCTCACTCCCAATCTCTCTCACTTTCTCTCTCACTTCCTCTCTCATTTGCTCTCCCTCACAGCCTCTCTCCCTCTCTCTCCCACCCCTATATCTCTCTCTCCCTCTCTCTCTTTCTCTCTTTCTCTCTCCTTTTCTCTCCATCTCACCCTCTCACTCACTCTCACTCTGCCTCTCCCTCTCTCTCTCACTCCATCTCCCACTCACTCTCTCTCTCCATCCCCATCTCTCTCTTTCCCTCCCTCTCTCTCTCGCCCACTCTCTCACTCACCCTCTCCCTCTCTCACCCTCTCTCTCTTTCTCCATCTCCCACTCTCTCTATCTCTCACTCTCCCTCTCCCTCTCACCCTATCTCTCTCCCTCTCTCCCTGTCCCTCTCTCTCTCACTTTACCTCTCATTCTATTTCTCTCCCTCTCCCTCTCTCTCCCTCTCTCACTGTCCATCGGTCCCTCTCACCCCCCCTCTCTCTCTCTCCCTCTCCTTCTCTACCTCTCCCTCTCTCTCTCGCCCACTCTCTCACTCACCCTCTCCCTCTCTCACCCTCTCTCTCTTTCTCCATCTCCCACTCTCTCTATCTCTCACTCTCCCTCTCCCTCTCACCCTATCTCTCTACCTCTCTCCCTGTCCCCCTCTCTCTCACTTTACCTCTCATTCTCTTCTCTCTCTCTCCCTCACTCCTTTCCCTCTCCCTCTTACTCTGTCCCTCTCTCCCTCTCTCTCTATCTCCCACTCTCTCTACCTCACAATCTCTCTCCCACCCTCTCCCTCACCCTCCCTCTCCATCTCCCTCCCTCTCCCTACCTCTTTCCCTCTCCCTCTCTCTCTCTGTCTCTCTCTCCCTCTCCCCTTTCCTCTTCTCTTTCTCTCCCTCTACCTCTCATTTTCCCTATCTCTCCTTCTCTCTCTCACTCCTTCTCCCTATCTTTCCCACTCTATCTCTCTCCCTCTCACTCTCTCCCTCTTACTCTCCCCTCTCTGTCTCTCTCTCTCACTATATCTCTCCGTATCTCTCTCTCCCTCTCTCTCTCTCCCCACTCTCTCTCAGCCACTCCCTCTCTCTCACTCTCCTCCTCTCTCTCCCTCTCCTTCTCCCCCTCTCTCTCTCTGACTCTCTCTCTATCTCTCCCTTATTCTCTCTCTTTCTCCATCTCCCACTCTCTCTATCTCTCTCTCGCTCTCCCTCTAACTCTATCTCTCTCCCTCTCTCCCTGTCCCTCTCTCACTCTACCTCTCATTCTCTTTCTCTCCCTCTCCCTCTCTCTCCCTCTCTCTCTGTCCATCTGTCTCTCTCACCCCCTCTCTCTCTCCCTCTCCTTCTCTACCTCTCTCTCTCTCTCCATCACCCCTCTCTCTCTCTCTCTCTATCTATCTCTCTCTCTCCCTCTCTCCTTTCCCTCTCCCTCTTACTCTGTCCCTCTCTTTCTCTCTCTATCTCCCACTCTCTCTGTCTCCCTCCCTCACAATCTCTCTCCCACCCTCTCCCTCACCCTCCCTCTCCATCTCCCTCCCTCTCCCTACCTCTCTCCCTTTCCCTCTCTCTATCTGTACCTCTCTCTCCCCCTCTCTCTCTCAATCTCCCTCTCTTTCTCTGTCCCTCTCTCTCTCCCACTCACTCTCACTTTCTCTCTCACTTCCTCTCTCATTCGCTCTCCCTCACAGCCTCTCTCCCTCTCTCTCCCACCCCTATATCTCTCTCTCCCTCTCACTCTTTCTTTCTCTCTTTCTATCTCTTTCTCTTCATCTCACCCTCTCCCTCTCTCTCTCTGCCTCTCCCTCTCTCTCTCTTTCCCTCTCTCTCTGTCCCTCTCTCTCTCTTTCTCTCCCTCTTCCTCTCTTGCTCCCTCTCTCTCTCCTACTCTCTCACCCACCCCCCCTCTCTCTTCATCTCTCTTGCTCTCCCTCTCCCTCTCACTCTCTCTCTCCCACTCCCTTGCTCTCTTTCTCTCTCTCTCCTTCCCCTATATCTCTCTCTCTCCCCTTCTCTCTGTTTCTCACTCTCCCTCTCTCTCTCACTACTTCTCCCTCTCTTTCCCACTCTATCTCTCTCCCTCTCACTCTCTCTCTCTCACTCTGCCCTCTCTGTCTCTCTCTCTCTCACTATATCTCTCCCTCTCTCTTTCTCCCTCTCCCTCTCTCACTCCCTCCCTCTCTCTCTATCTTTCTCTCTCTCTCTTTCTCTCTTTCTCTCTCTCATTCTTTCTCTTCCTCTCCTCTCTCTCTCTCACTGTCTCTCCCCCTCACTCTCACTCCATCTCCCACTCACTCTCTCTCCCCCGCATCTCTCTCTCTCCCTCCCTCTCTCACTCGCCCTCTCTCTCACTCACCCTCTCCCTCTCTCCCTCTCTCCCTCACCCTCTCTCTCCCTCTCTCTCTGTCTCTCTCTCCCTCACCCCTTTCCTCCTCTTTCTCTTCCCCTCCCTCTACCTCTCACTTTCCCTATCTCTCACTCCCTCTCTCACTTTCTCCCTCTATCTCTCCCTCACCTTCTTTCTCTCACACTCTCTATCTGTCTCTCTTTCTCTCCCTCCCTCTCTCTCTCTCCCTCCCTCTCTCTACCTCTTTCTCCCTCTCATGCTCTCTATCTCACCCTCTCTCCCTCTCACTCCCTCTCTCTCTCTCCCTCTCCCACTCTCACACTCTCTCACCCCCTCTCTCACACCCTCTATCTCTCTCCCTCTACCCCCTTCTCTCCCCCTCTCTTTTTCTCTGTCATTCTCTCTCTCTCCCTCTCAATCTCTCGCTCTCACCCTCTCCCTCTCTCTCTCTCCCTCTACCTGTCTCTCCCTCTTTCCCTCTCTCTCTTTCTCCATCTCCCACTATCGCTCTCTCTCCTTCTCCCTCAATCTCTCTCTATCCATCCCTCTGTCCCTCTCTCTCACTCTACATCTCACTCTCTTTCTCTCCCTCTCCCTCTCTCCCACACTCTCCCTCACACACTCTCTCCCTCTTTCATATCTTTATCTCTCTCACCCTCTCTCACTCTCTCTCCTTCCTCTCTCTTCCACCCTCTCTCTCCCTCACTCTCTCCCTTCCTCTCTCCCTCCATCACCCTCTCATTCCCTCACATCCTTCTCTCTCTCACTCTCCCTCTCTCTCTCTCTCCCTCCCTCCCTCTCTCTCCCTCTCTCTCTCTCTCCCGCCTCTCTCTGTCTGTTTATCTCTCCCAATCCCCCACATTCTCAATCTCACCCTCCCCATCTCCCTCCCTCTCTCTCTCACTTTCTCTCTCTCTATCAACCTCTCTCTTCCTCTCCTGCTGTCTCTTTCTCTCTCTCTCACCTCTACCTCAATCTCTCTTTCTCTCTCTCCCCCTCCCTCTCGCTCCCCCTCTCTCTCCCTCTCTCTCTTTCTCTCTCTCTCACCCTCTCGCACTATCTCCCCCTCTCACTGTCTGTTTCTACCCTATCTCTCTCTCTCCCTCTCTCATTCTCTCTCATCCTCTCCTCTCTCTCTCTCTTTCTCTCCCACCCCTCTCTCTCCATCTCCCTCTCACTCTCTGTCTCTCCCTCCCCAACTCTCTATCTCCCTCCCTCTCTCTTCCTCTTTCTCTTTGTCTATCTCTCTTCCCCTCTCCCTCTCTCTCTCTCCCTCTCTCTTTCACTCCCTCTATCTCTCCCGCTCATTCACCCCCTCTCTCTCTTTCTACCTCTCTTTTATCTCTCTCCCTTTCTCTCTCTCTCTACCTCTCTCTATCTCTCCCTCTCCCTCACTCTCTCTCTCTATCTCACCCTCTCCCTCGCTCTCCTTCTCCTCTCTCCCTCTCTTTCTCCATCTCTCTCTCTGTCTCTCTCTCTTTCTCCCTCCCTCCCTCTCCCTCTATCTCACTCCCTCCATCTCTCTCTCTATATCCCTCCCTCTCTTTCTCCCTCCCTCTTAATCTCCCTCTCCCTCTCTATCTCTATCTCTGCCACTCCCCTCTCTCTCTCTTTCCCTAACTCAATCTAACTCAACATCTCTCTTTCTATCTATCTCTCTATATCTCTTCCTCTCCCTCTCCCTCTCTCTCTCTCTCACTCGCTCTACATCACTCTTGCCCTCCCATATATCTCTCTCTTTCCCATTCTCTCTCTCTCCCTCTCACTCTCTCTCTGTCCCTCTCTCTCTTTCTCCATCACCCACTCCTCTCTCTCTCTCTCTCCCTCTCCCACTCACTCTATCTCACTCCCTCTCTCCCTGTCCCTCTCTCTCTCACTCTAGCTCACTCTTTTTCTCACCCTCTCCCTCTCTCTCTCACTCTCCCAGTCTATCCCTCACCCTCTCTCTCTCCCTCTCTCTCTATCTTTCACTCTCTCCCCCTCTCTCTCTCCATCTCTCTCCCTCTCTCTTCCTCTCTTTCTCTCTCTCATTCCTCTCTTCCTCTCCTCTCTCTCTCTCTGTATCTCCCCATTCTCTCTCACTCCATCTCCCACTCACACTCTCTCTCCCTCCCCATCTCCCTCTCTCCCTCTCCCTCTCTCTCCCTCCCTCACTCTCTCTCTCCCTCTCTCTATCTCCATCACCCTCTCGCACCCTCACCCGTGTACTCTCTGTCCCTCTATGTCACTCTGCCGCCCTTTCACACTCTCACACTGCTTTTTCCTCTCCCTCCCTCTCTCCCTCCCTCACTCTCCCCTTCTCTCTCTCTCCCTCTCTCTCTCCAACTCTCTCTCAGTCCATCCATCTCTCTCTCTACCCCTCTCTCTCCCTCTCCCTCTCCCTCTCTCTCCCTCTCTCTCTCTCTATCCCTCTCCCTCTCTCCCTTCCCCTCTCCCTCCCTCACTCTTACTCTCTCTCTCTCTCTCTGTCCATCCGTCCCTCTTGCCCCCTCTCCCTCTCACTCTCTCCTTCTCTACCTCTCCCTCTCTCTCTCCCTCACCCCTCTCTCTCTCTCTATCTATCTCTCTCTCTCCCTCTCTCCTTTCCCTCTCCCTCTTACTCTGTCCCTCTCTCTTTCTCTCTCTCTCTCTCTATCTCCCTCTCTCTCTGTCTCCATCCCTCACAACATCTCTCCCTCCCTCTCCCTCACACTCCCTCCATCTCCCTCCCTCTCCCTACCTCTCTCCCTCTCCCTCTCTCTATCTGTACCACTCTTTCCCTCTCCCTCTCTCTCTCATTCTCCCTCTCTTTCTCTGTCCCTCTCTCTCACTCCCAATCTCTCTCACTTTCTCTCTCACTTCCTCTCTCATTCGCTCTCCCTCACAGCCTCTCTCCCTCTCTCTCCCACCCCTATATCTCTCTCTCCCTCTCTCTCTTTCTTTCTCTCTTTCTCTCTCCTTTTCTCTCCATCTCACCCTCTCCCTCTCTCTCTCTGCCTCTCCCTCTCTCTCTCACTCCATCTCCCACTCACTCTCTCTCTCCATCCCCCATCTCTCTCTCTCCCTCCCTCTCTCTCTCACCCACTCTCACTCACCCTCTCCATCTCTCACCCTCTCTCTCTTTCTCCATCTCCCTCTCTCTCTATCTCTCACTCTCCCTCTCCCTCTCACCCTATCTCTCTCCCTCTCTCCCTGTCCCTCTCTCTCTCACTCTACCTCTCATTCTCTTTCTCTCCCTCTCCCTCTCTCTCTGTCGATCCGTCTCTCTCGCCCCCTCTCCCTCTCACCCTCCTTCTCTACATCTCCCTCTCTCTCTCCCTCACCCCCCTCTCTCTCTCTCTATCTATCTCTCTCTCTCCCTCTCTCCTTTCCCTCTCCCTCTTACTCTGTCCCTATCTCTCTCTCTCTCTATCTCCCTCTCTCTCTGTCTCCCTCCCTCACAATCTCTCTCCCACCCTCTCACTCACCCTCCCTCCCTCTCCCTACCTCTCTCCCTCTCCCTCTCTCTATCTGTACCTCTCTCTCCCTCTCCCTCTCTCTCTAATTCTCCCTCTCTTTCTCTGTCCCTCTCTCTCACTCCCAATCTCTCTCACTTTCTCTCTCACTTCCTCTCTCATTTGCTCTCCCTCACAGCCTCTCTCCCTCTCTCTCCCACCCCTATATCTCTCTCCCTCTCTCTCTTTCTTTCTCTCTTTCTCTCACCCTTTCTCTCCATCTCACCCTCTCCCTCTCTCTCTCTGCATCTCCCTCTCTCTCTCACTCCATCTTCCACTCACTCTCCCTCTCCCTCCCTCTCTCTCTTGCCCACTCTCTCACCCACCCTCTCCCTCTCTCACCCTCTCTCCCTTTCTCCATCTCCCACTCTCTCTATCTCTCACTCTCCCTCTCCCTCTCACCCTATCTCTCTCCCTCTCTCCCTGTCCCTCTCTCTCTCACTCTACCTCTCATTCTCTTCCTCTCCCTCTCTCTCCCTCTCTCTGTCCATCTGTCTCTCTCTCACCCCCTCTCTCTCTCTCCCTCTCCTTCTCTACCTCTCTCTCTCTCCATCACCCCCCTCTCTCTCTCTCTATCTATCTCTCTCTCTCCCTCTCTCCTTTCCCTCTCCCTCTTACTCTGTCGCTCTCTCTCTCTCTCTCTCCATCTCCCACTCTCTCTGTCTCCCTCCCTCACAATCTTTCTCCCACCCTCTCCCTCACCCTCCCTCTCCATCTCCCTCCCTCTCCCTACCTCTCTCCCTCTCTCTCTCAATCTCCCTCTCTTTCTCTGTCCCTCTCTCTCACTCCCACTCACTCTCACTTTCTCTCTCACTTCCTCTCTCATTCACTCTCCCTCACATCCTCTCCCTCTCTCTCCCACCCCTATATCTCTCTCTCTCTCACTCTTTCTTTCTCTCTTTCTCTCTCTCTCTCTCATTCCCCTATATCTCTCCCTCTCACTCTCTCTCTCTCTCACTCTCCCCTCTCTGTCTCTCTCTCTCTCACTATATCTCTCCCTCTCTCTCTCCCTCTCCCTCTCTCTCCCCACTCGCACTCACCCACTCCCTCTCTCTCACTCTCCTCCTCTCTCTCCCTCGCCTTCTCCCCCTCTCTCTCTGTCTATCTCTTTCTCCATCTCCCACTCTCTCTATCTCCCTCTCTCCCTGTCCCACTCTCTCTCACTCTACCTCTCATTCTCTTTCTCTACCTCTCCCTCTCTCTCTCTTTACCTCTCACTCTCACTACATCTCATTCTTTCTCTCACTCTCCCTCTCTATCTTGCTCTCCCTCTCTCTATCCCACTCTTTCCCTCTCCTCTCTCTCTCTCCCACTTTCTCCCTCACACCCTCTCCCTCACCCTCTCTCTCTCCCTCTCTCTCTATCTTTCTCTCTCTCCCCCCTTGTTCTCTTCCTCTCCTCCTCTCTCTCCTCTCACTCTTTCTCTCTCTTTTTCTCTCTCTTTTTCTCAATCTTTACCTCTCCCTCTCTCTCTCTCTTTACCTCTCACTCTCACTACATCTCACTATTTCTCTCCCTCTCCCTCTCTATCTTGCTCTCCCTCTCTCTCTCCCACTCTCTCCCTCACCTGTCTCTCACTCTCTCTTGCTCACTCTGTCCCTCTCTCACTCTCTCCCTCACCCTCTCTGTCTCCCTCTCTCTCTGTCTCCCTCTCCCCTTCCCTCTTCTCTTTCTCTCACTCTCCCTCTCTCTTTTCCAATCTCTCACTCCCTCTCTCATTTTCTCCCTCTCTCCCTCTCCCTCTCTATCTTGATCTCCCTCTCTCTCTCCCACTCTATCCCTCTCACTCTCTCACCTTCTCCCTCTCTCTCTCCCTCCCCCTCTCTCTCTCCCTCCCTCTCTCTCTTTCTCTCTCTCTCTCACCCTCTCGCACTATCTCACCCTCTCACTGTCTGTCTCTACTCTCTCGCTCTCTCTCCCTCTCTCATTCTCTCCCTTCCTCTCCTCTCTCTCTCTCTTTCTCTCCCCTCTCTCTCTCTCCATCACCAACTCACTCTCTGTCTCTCACTCCCCATCTCTCTATCTCCCTCCCCCCTCTCTCTCTCTCCCTCTTTCTCTTTCTCTATCTCTCTCCCCCTCTCCCTATCTATCTCTCCCTCTCTCTTTCACTCCCTCTATCTCTCCCACTCACTTCCCCTCTCCCTCTCCCTCACTCTCTCTATCTCACCCTCTCTCTCCTTCTCTCTCCCTCTCACCCTCTGTCTCGCTTTCCTTCTCCATCCCTCTCTCCACCTCCCCGTCTCACTCTCCCTCTCTCTCTCTGCCTCTCCCTCTATATCTCTCACTCACTCTCATTCTCACTCCCCCCTCTCACTCTCTCTCTCCCTCTCTCCCTCTCCCTCTCTCTCTCTCACTCTCCCACTCTCTCCCTCACACTCTCTCTCCCTCTCCCTCTCTCTCTCTCTCTATCTTTCTATCTCTCCACCCTCTCTCTCTCCATCTCTCTCCCTCTCTTTCTCTCTTTCTCTCTCTCATTCTCTGTCTTCCTCCTCTCTCTCTCACTCTCCCCCTCTCTCTCACTCCATCTCCCACTCACTCTCTCTCCCTCCCCATCTCTCTCTCGCCCTCTCTTTCACTCACCCTCTCCCTCTCTCCCTCACCCTCTCTCTCCCTCTCTCTCTCTCTGTCTCTCTCCCTCTCACCATTCCTCTTCTCTTTCTCTCCCTCTCTCTCTACCTCTCACTTTCCCTATCATTCACTCCCTCTCTCACTTTCTCCCTCACTCTCTCCCTCACCTTCTTTCTCTCTCACTATCTCTTTCTCTCCCTCCCTCTCTCTCTCTCTCTCCCCCTCCCTCTCTCTCCCTCTTGCTCACTCTCCCGCTCTCTATCTCGCTCTCTCTCCCTCTCACTCCCTTTCTCTCTCTCCCTCTCCCACTCTCACATTCTCTCACCCCCTCTCTCACACACTCTATCTCTGTCCCTCTACCCACTTCTCTCCCCCTCTCTTTCTCTCTGTCATTCTCTCTCTCTCCCTCTCACTCTCCCCCTCTCGCTCTCACCCTCTCCCTCTCTCTCTCTCCCTCTACCTGTCTCTCTCTCTTTCCCTATCTCTCTTTCTCCATCTCCCACTATCGCTCTCTCTCCTCACTCAATCTCTCTCTATCCATCCCTCTGTCCCTCTCTCTCTCACTCTACATCTCACTCTCTTTCTCTCCCTCTCCCTCTCTCTCCCTCTCTCACACACTCTCTCCCTCTCTCATATCTTTCTCTCTTTCACCCTCTCTCGAACTCTCTCCTTCCTCTCTCTTCCACCCTCTCTCGCCCTCACTCTCTCCCTCCCTCTCTCCCTCCATCACCCTCTCATTCCCTCACACCCTTCTCTCTCTCACTCTCCCTCTCCCTCTCTCTCCCTCCCTCCCTCTCTCTCCCACTCCCTCTCTCCCACCTCTCTCTGTCTGTTTATCTCTCCCAATCCCCCTCATTCTCATTCTCACCCTCCCCATCTCTCTCCTCACTCCCTCCCTCTCTCTCTCACTTTCTCTCTTTCTCAATCAACCTCTCTCTTCCTCTCCCGCTCTCTCTCTCTCTCTCTCTCTCACCTCTACCTCTCTCTCTCTTTCTCTCTCTCCCCCTCCCTATCGCTCCCCCTCTCTCCCTCTCTCTCCCTCTCTCTCTCACCCTCTCGCACTATCTCCCCCTCTCACTGTCTGTTTCTACCCTCTCTCTCTCCCTCTCTCATTCTCTCTCATCCTCTCCTCTCTCTCTCTTTCTCTCCCACCCCTCTCTCTCCATCTCCCACTCACTCTCTGTCTCTCCCTCCCCCAAATCTCTATCTCCCTCCCTCTCTCTCTCCCTCTTTCTCTTTGTCTATCTCTCTTCCCCTCTCCCTCTCTCTCTCTCCCTCTCTCTCTTTCACTCCCTCTATCTCTCCCGCTCATTCCCCCTCCCTCTCTATTTCTACCTCTCTGTTATCACTCTCCCTTTCTCTCTCTCTACCTCTCTCTATCTCTCCCTCTCCCTCACTCTCTCTCTCTATCTCACCCTCTCACTCGCTCTCCTTCTCCTCTCTCCCTCTCTTTCTCCATCTCTCTCTCTCTGTCTCTCTCTCTTTCTCTCTCCCTCCCTCTCCCTCTATCTCTCCCACCCTCTCTCTCTCTCTATTTCCCTCCCTCTCTTTCTCCCTCCATCTTAATCTCCCTCTCCCTCTCTCTCTCTATCTCTGCCACTCCCCTCTCTCTCTCTTTCCCTATCTCACTCTAACTCAACATCTCCCTTTCTATCTATCTCTCTATATCTCTTCCTCTCCCTCTCCCTCTCTCTCTCTCTCACTCCATCCCTCTGTCTTTCTTTCCTTCTCCATCCCTCTATCCCCTTCTCCCTCTAACTCTCCCTCTCTCTCTCTATCTCTGCTTCTCCCTCTATATCTCTCACTCACTCCCCCCTCTCACTCTCTCTCTCCCTCTCTCCCTCCATCTCTCTCTGCCTCCCTCTCCCTCTCTCCCACCCTCTCTCTCGCTCTCACTCCCACACAATCTCTCGCTCTCTCTCGCTCTCTCTCCTTTACTCTCTCTCTCCCACTCCCACCTTCACTATCCCTCTCTTTCTCTCTCTCCCTCTCTCTCTCTCACCCTCCCACTACCCCATTCAATCCCCCTCTCTTTTTCTCTCTACCTCCCTCTCTCACTATCTCTCCCTTTCTCTATCTCTTTCTATCAAACTCTCTCTCACTCCATCTCCCCTTCTCTCTTTAACTTTCTCTCCCTCTCCCACTCTCTGCCTTCCTCTATGTCTTCCTCCATCTCTCTTTCTCTATCTCTCGCTCCCTCCTCCTCTCCCACTCTGTCGATCTCTCTCCCCCCTCTCTCTCCCCCTTCTCTCTCACACCCTCCCCTTCTCTCTCTTTCTCTCTCTCTCTCTCTCCCCCTCTCTCTCTCCATCGTTATCTCTGTCCATCCATCTCTCTCTCTCCCCCTCTCTCTCCCTCTCCCTCTCTCCCTCTCCCTCTCCCTCTCTCTCTCTCTCTCTCTATCTCTCTCCCTCCCACTCTCCCTCTCTGTCACTCCCTCACTCTTTCTCTGTTCCTCTCTCTCTCTCTCATTCTCTCTCTGTCTCCCTCCCTCAATCTCTCTCTCCCTCTCTCTATCTCCATCACCCTCTTGCACCCTCACCCATGTACTCTCTGTCCCTCTTTGTCACTCTCCTGCCCTTTCACTCACTCACACTACTTTTCCCTCTCCCCCCTCTCTCTCTCCCTCCCTCTCCCCTTCTCTCTCTCTCCCTCTCTCGCTCCAACTCTCTCTCAGTCCATACGTCCCTCTCTCTCCCCCTCTCTCTCTCTCCCTCTCCCTCTCCCTTCCTCCCCCTCTCCCTCCCTCCCTCCCTCTCTCTCTCTCTACCTCTATCTCTCCCTCCCTCTCTCACACTCTCTTTCCCTCCCTCTCTCTCCTGTCTCTCTCTCTCTACCTCTCTCTCTCTCCCTATCCCTCTCACCCTCCCTCTCTTACTCTCTCCCTCTCTTTCTCCAACCCTCTCCCTATCCCTCTCACCCTCCCTCTCTTACTCTCTCCCTCTCTTTCTCCAACCCTCTCTCTCACTCCCCTCTCTCTCTCTTTCTCTCCCACCCTCTCTCACTCGCTCTACCTCGCTCTTGACCTCCCCTATATCTCTCTCTTTTCCATTCTCTGTCTCTCCCTCTCACTCTCTCTGTCCCTCTCTCTCTTTCTCCATCACCCACTCCTCTCTCTCTCTCCCTCTCCCACTCACTCTATCTTACTCCCTCTCTCCCTGTCCCTCTCTCTCTCAATCTAGCTCTCACTCTCTTTCTCTCCCTCTCCCTCTCTCTCTCACTCTCCCACTCTCTCCCTCACCCTCTCTCACTCCCTCTATATCTTTGTCTCTCTGTCCCCCTCTCTCTCCATCTCTCTCCCTCTCTCTTTCTCTCTTTCTCTCTCATTCTCTCTCTTCCTCTTCTCTCTCTCTCTCTCTGTCTCTCCCCCTCTCTCACGCCATCTCCCACTCACACTCTCTCTCCCTCCCCATCTCCCTCTCTCCCTCCCTCTCTCTCTCGCCCTCTCTCGCACTCACCCTCTCCCTCTCCAACTCTCTCTCACTCTCCCTCTCTCTCTCTGTCTCTCTCTCACCCTTCCCCTTCCTCTTCTCTTTCTCGCACTCTCCCTCTTCCTCGCAATTTCCCTATCTCTCACTCCCTCCCTCAAATTCTCCCTCTCTCTCTCCCTCGCCCTTTTTCTCTCTCACTCTCTATCTGACTCTCTCCTTCTCCCTCCCTCTCTCTCTCCCTCCCTCTCTCTACCTCTTGCTCCCTCTCCCGCTCTCTATCTCGCTCTCTCTCCCACTCACTTCCTTTCTCTCTCTCCCTCTCCCACTCTCAAACTCTCTCACCGCTCTCTCACACCCTCAATCTCTCTCCCTCAACCCCTTCTCTCCCCCTCTATTTTTCTCTGTCTTTCTCCTTCTCTCTTCCTCTCTCTCTCCCGCTCTCGCTCTCCCCTCTCTCTCTCCCTCTCCCTCTCTCTATATCCTCTTTATATCTCTTTCCCTTTCTCTCTTTCTCCATCTCCCACTACCGCTCTCTCTCCTTCTCACTCAATCTCTCTCTATCCATCCCTCTGTCCCTGTCTCTCTCACTCTACATCTCACTCTCTTTCTCTCCCTCCCTCTCTCTACTGCTCTCCACTCTCTCCCTCACACACTCTCTCCCTCTCTCATATCTTTCTCTCTCTCACCCTCTCTTGCTCTCTCTCCCTCCTCTCTCTTCCACCCACTCTTTCCCTCACTCTCTCCCTCCCTCTCTCCCTCCCTCTCTCCCTCCCTCACTCTCTCATTCCCTCACACCCTTCTCTCTCTCACTCTCCCTCTCTCTCCCTCCCTCTCTCTCCCTCCCTTTCTCTATCTCTCCCGCCTCTCTCTGTCTGTTTATTTCTCCCAATCCCCCTCATTCTCATTCTCTCCCACCCAACATTCTCCTCTCCCTCCCTCTCTCACTCACTTTCTCTCTCTCTATCAACCTCTCTCTCTTCCTCTCCTGCTCTCTCTCTCACTCTCTCACCTCTACCTCTCTCTCTCTTTCTCTCTCCTCCTCCCTCTCCCTCCACCCTCTCTCTCTTTTTCTCTCTCTCTCACCCTCTCACACTATCTCCCCCTCTCACTGTCTGTCTCTACCCTCTCTCTCTCTCTCCCTCTCTCATTCTCTCTTTTCCTCTCCTCTCTCTTTCTCTCCCCCTCTCTCTCTCCATCTCCCACTCACTCTCTGTCTCTCCCACCCCATCTCTCTATCTCCCTCCCTCTCTCTCTCCCCCTCTCTCTCCCACTCCCTCTCTCCCAATCCCTCTCTCTCTCTCTCTCTCTATCTCTCTCTCCCTCTCTCCCTCTCTGTCCCTCCCTCACTCTTTCTCTGTTCCTCTCTCTCTCTCTCATTCTCTCTCTGTCTCCCTCCCTCACTCTCTCTCCCTCCCTCTACATCAACCTCTCGCACCCTCACCCATGTACTCTCTGTCCCTCTTTGTCACTCTCCTGCCCTTTCACTCTCTCACACTACTTTTCCCTCTCCCCTTCTCTCTCTCTCCAACTTTCAGTCCATCCGTCCCTCTCTCTCCCCCTCTCTCTCTCTCCCTCCCTCTCCCTCTCACTCCCTCTCCCTCTCTCTCTCTATCTATCTCTCTCTCTCCCTCTCTCCATTTGCCTCTCCCTCCCTCACTCTGTCCCCCTCTCTCTCCCTCTCTCCCTCCCTCTCTTTCTCCCTCCCTCACAATCTCTCTCCCTCCCTCTCTCTCACCCTCCCTCTCCATCTTCCTCCCTCTCCCTTTCTCTGTCCATCCATCTCTCTCTCTCCCCCCCTCTATCTCTCTACCTCTCTCTCTCTCTCTCTCCATCTTCTTTCACTCTCCCTCCCTCTCCCTCTCTCTCTCTCTCCCTCTCTCTATCTGTCCCTCTCTCTTCCTCTCCCGCACTCTCTCACTCTCCCTCTCTTACTCTGTCCCTCTCTCTCTCTCTCCCACTCTCTGTCTCCCTCCCTCACAATTTCTCTCACTGCCTCTCCCTCACCCTCCCTCTCCATTTCCCTCCCTCTCCCTAACTCTCTCTCTCTACATCTTCTTCTCTCACTCTCTCTCTCCCTCTCCCTCTCTCTCTCTCCCTCTCTCTATCTGTCCCTCTCCCTCCCTCTCCCTCTCCCTACCTCTCTCTCTCTACTTCTCTACCTCCCTCTCTTTCCTTCCTCTCTCTCTCATTTCCCCTCCCTCTCACTTTCTCTCTCACATCCTCTCTCATTCGCTCTCCCTCACACTCTCCCTCTCTCCCTCTCTCACTCCCACCCCTATATCTCTCTCTCCCACTCACTCTTTCTTTCACTCTTTCTCTCCATCTCACCCTCTCCCTCTCTCACTCTGCCTCTCCCTCTCTCTCTATTCCCTCACCCTCTCTGTCCCTCTCTTTCCCTACTCTCTCTCTCCATCTCACTCTCTCTCTCTCACTCTCCCCTCTCTGTCTCTCTCTCTATCTCACTATATCTGTCCCTATCTCTCTCTCCCTCTCTCTCTCTCCCCAACCTCTCTCACTCTCCTTCTCCTCTCACTCCCTCTCTTTCTCCCTCCCTCTCTGACTGTCTCTCTCTCTATCTCCCTTTCTCTCTCTATCTCCCCACTCTCTCCCACCCACTCCCTCTCTCTCCCTCTCCCTCTCACTCTCTCTCTGTCCCTCTCTCTCTTTCTCCATCTCCCACTCTCTCTATCTCTCTCTCTCCCTCTCCCTCTCACTATATCTCTCTCCCTCCCTGTCCCTCTCTCTCTCACTCCCCCTCTCTCTCTCTTTCTCTCCCACCCTCTCTCACTCACTCTCCCTCACTCTCTCCCTCCCCTATATCTCTCTCTCTTCCATTCTCCCTGTCTCTCCCTCTCAATCTCTCTGTCCCTCTCTCTCTTTCTCCATCTCCCATTCCTCTCTATCTCTCTCTCTCTCCATCTCCCTCCCACTCTATCTCACCCCCTCTCTCCCTGTCCCTCTCTCTCTTACTCTAGCTCTCACTCTCTTGCTCACCCTCTCCCTCTCTCTCTCTCACTCTCCCACTCTCTCCCTCACACTCTCTCTCCCTCTCCCTCTCTCTCTCCCTCTCTCTCTATCTTTCTCTCCACCCTCCCACTCTCCATCTCTATCCCTCTCTCTTTCTCTCTTTCTCTCTCTCATTCTCTCTCTTCCTCTCCTCTCTCCCTCTCTGTCTCTCCCTCTCTCTCACTCCATCTCCCACTCAATCTATCTCTCCCTCCCCATCTCTCTCTCTCCCTCCCTCTCTCTCTCGCCCACACTAGCTCACCCTCTCCCTCTCTCTCTCTCCCTTACCCTCTCTCTCTCCCTCTCTCTCTGTCTCTCTCTCCTTCTCCCCTTTCCTCTTCTCTCTCTCTCCCTCTCCCTCTAACTCTCACTTTCCCTATCTCTCACTCCCTCTCTCACTTTCCCTCTCCCTCACCCTCTTTCTCTCTCACTCTCTATCTGTCTCTCTCACTCTCTATCTGTCTCTCTCTCTCCCTCCCTCTCACTCCCTCTTGCTCCCTCTCCCACTCTCTATCTCTCTCTCTCCCTCTCACTCCCTTTCTCTCTCTCATTCTCCTTCTCTCCCCCTCTCTTTTTCTCTGTCTTTCTCTCCCCCCTCGCTCTCCCCTCTCCCTCTCCCTCTCCCTCTACCTGTCTCTCTCTCTTTCCCTCTCTCTCTTTCTCCATCTCCCAATACTGCTCTCTCTCCTTCTCACTCAATCTCTCTCTATCTGTCCCTCTGTCCCTCTCTCTCTCACTCTACATCTCACTCTCTTTCTCTTCCTCTCCCTCTCTCTCCCTCTCTCCCACACTCTCCCTCACTCACTCTCTCCCTCTCTCATATCGTTCTTTCTCTCACCCTCTCTCGCTCTGTCTACTTCCTCTCTCTCTCTCCCTCTCTCTCTCTCCTGCCTCTCTCTGTCTGTTTATCTCTCCCAATCCCCCTCATTCTCATTCTCACCCTCCTCATCTCTCTCCTCTCTCCCTCTCTCTCTCTCACTTTCTCTCTCTCTCTATCAACCTCTCTCTTTCACTCCCACTCTCTCTCTCACTCTCTCACCTCTACCTCTCTCTCTTTTTCTCTCTCTCCCCTCCCTCTCCCTCCACCCTCTCTCTCCCTCCCTCTTTATCTCTTTCTCTCTCTCTCTCACCCTCTCACACTATCTCCCCCTCTCACTTTCTATATCTACCCTCTCTCTCTCTCTTCCTCTCTTATTTTCTCTCTTCCTCCCCTCTCTCTCTTTTTTTCTCCCCCTTCTCTCTCCATCTCCCACTCACTCTCTGTCTCTCCCTCCCCCATCTCTCTATCTCCCTCCCTCTCTCTCTCTCTCCCACTTTCACTTTGTCTATCTCTCTTCACCTCTCCCTCTCTCTCTCTCCCTCTCTCTCCCTAATTTTCTCTTCCTTTACCCTCTTCACTCCCCCTCCTCTCTCTACCTCTCTTTCTCACTATCCCTCTCTCCCTCCCTCTCTCTTTCTCTCTCACTCTTTCCCTCACCCTCTTTCTCTCTCTCCCACTCTCTCTATCTCTTTCTCTCAAACTCTCTCTCTCTCCATCTCCCCTTCTCTCTTAACTTTCTCTACATCTCCCACTCTCTCCCTTTATCTCTCCCTCCATCTCTCTTTCTCTATCTCTCCCTCCCTCCCTCTCTCCCTCTCCATCTCTCTCTCCCTCTCTCTCTCTCCCTCTCTCTCACTCACTCACTCCCTCTCTCTCTCTCCATCTCTGTTGCTCCCTCACCTGTGCACTGTCCCTCTCTTTCACTCTCCCGCCCTCACACTCTCTCGCCTTCCCTCCCTCTCCCCTTCACTCTCCCCCTCTCTCTCTCCAACTCTCTCTCTGTCCATCCCCCTCTCACTCTCCCTCTCTCTCACCCTCTCCATCACCTTCCCTCACTCTTTCTCTGTCCCCTCTCTCTCTCACTCTCTCTCTCTCTCTCTCATTCTCTCTCTGCCTCCCTCCCTCACACTCTCTCTCCCTCCCCCCTCTCCCTTCCTCCCCCTCTCCCTCCCTCCCCCCTCTCTCTCTACCTCTCTATCTCTCCCTCCCTCTCTCACACACTCTCTCCCTCCCTCTCTCTCTATCTCCTGTCTCTCTCTCTCTACCTCTCTCTCTGTCTCCCTCTCCCTCTCACCCTCCCTCTCTTACTCTCTCCCTCTCTTTCTCTAACCCACTCTCTCTCACTCCCCTTTCTCTCTCTTTCTCTCCCACCCTCTGTCACTCGCTCTACCTCGCTCTTGCCCTCCCCTATATCTCTCTCTTTCCCATTGTCTGTCTCTCCCTCTCACTCTCTCTCTGTCCCTCTCTCTCTCTTTGTCCATCACCCACTCCTCTCTCTCTCTCTCCCTCTCCCGCTCACTCTATCTCACTCCCTCTCTCCCTGTCCCTCTCTCTCTCAATCTAGCTCTTACTCTCTTTCTCTCCCTCACCCTCTCTCTCTCCCTCTCTCTATATCTTTCTATCTCTTCCTCTCCTCTCTCTCTCTCTGTCTCTCCCCC
Source organism: Narcine bancroftii (assembly GCF_036971445.1). Classification (NCBI taxonomy): domain Eukaryota; kingdom Metazoa; phylum Chordata; class Chondrichthyes; order Torpediniformes; family Narcinidae; genus Narcine; species Narcine bancroftii. Next base: position 113,868 of record NW_027211922.1, read on the forward strand.
CCTCTCTCACTCCATCTCCCACTCACACTCTCTCTCCCTCCCCATCTCTCTCTCTCCCTCCCTCTCTCTCTCGCCCTATCTCGCACTCACCTTCACCCTCTCCTACTCTCTCTCTCTCCCTCTCTCTCTCTGTCTCTCTCTCTCCCTCTCCCCTTCCTCTTCTCTTTCTCTCACTCTCCCTCTTCCTCGCAATTTCCCTATCTCTCACTCCCTCTCTCACTTTCTTCCTCCCTCTCTCCCTCATCCTCTTTCTCTCTCACTCTCAATCTGACTCTCTCTCTCTCCCTCCCTCTCTCTCTCCCTCCCTCTCTCTCCCTCTTGTTCCCTCTCCCGCTCTCTATCTCGCTCCTTCTCCCTCTCACTCCCTTTCTCTCTCTCACTCTCCCAATGTCATACTCTCTCACCGCTCTCTCACACCCTCTATCTCTATCCCTCAACCCCTTTCTCTCCCCCTCTATTTTCTCCATCTTTCTCTCTCTCTCTCCCTCACTCTCTCCCACTCTCGCTCACCCTCTCTCTCTCCCTCTACCTGTCTCTCTTTCCCTCTCTCTCTTTCTCCATCTCCCACTACCGCTCTCTCTCCTTCTCACTCAATCTCTATCTGTCCCTCTGTCCCTCTCTCTCTCACTCTACATCTCACTCTCTTTCTCTCCCTCTCCCTCTCTCTACCGCTCTCCCACACTCTCCCTCACACACTCTCTCCCTCTCTCATATCTTTCTCTCTCTCACCCTCTTTCGCTCTCTCTCCCTCCTCTCTCTTCCACCCACTCTTTCTCTCACTCTCTCCCTCCCTCTCTCTGTCCCTCACTCTCTCATTCCCTCACACCCTTCTCTCTCTCTCACTCTCCCTCTCCCTCTCTCTCCCTCCCTCTCTCTCCCTCCCTCTCTCTATTTCTCCCGCCTCTCTCTGTCTGTTTATCTCTCCCAATCCCCCTCATTCTCATTCTCTCCCACCCAACTCTCTCCTCTCTCCCTCCCTCTCTCACTCACTTTCTCTCTCTCTCTATCAACCTCTCTCTCTTCCTCTCCTGCTCTCTCTCTCACTCTTCTCACCTCTACCTCTCTCTCTCTTTCTCTCTCTCCCCCTCCCTCTCCCTCCACCCTCTCTCTCTCCCTCCCTCTCTCTTTTTCTCTCTCTCTCACCCTCGCACTATCTCCCTCTCACTGTCTGTCTCTTCCCTCTCTCTCTCTCTCCCTCTCTCATTCTCTCTTTTCCTCTCTCCTCTCTCTCTCTCTTTCTCTCCCCCCTCTCTCTCTCCATCTCCCACTCACTCTGTCTCTCCGACCCAATCTCTCTATCTCCCTCTCTCTCCCTCTTTCACTCTATCTCTCTCCCCTCTCCCTCTCTCTCTTTCACACCCTCTATCTCTCCCCCTCACTCCTCCCTCTCTCTTTCTTTCTATCTCTCTTTATCTCTCTCCCTTTCTCTCCCTCTCTCTACCTCTCTCTATCTCTCCCCCTACACTCTCTCTCTATCTCACCCGAACTCTTGCTCTCCTTCTCCTCTCTTTCTCTCTCTCTCTGTCTCTCTCTCATTCTCTCTCCCTCTCCCTCTCTTCCACTCCCTCCCTCTCTCTTTCTATCTCCCTCTCCTTCTTCCTCCCTCTTAATCTCCCTCTCCCTCTCTCTCTCTCTATCTCCTTCCCTCCCTTTCTCCCTCCTTCCAATCTCCCTCTCCCTCTCTCTCTCTATCTCTGCCACTCCCCCTCTCTCTCTCTTTCCCTATCTCACTCTAACTCACCATCTCCCTTTCTATCTATCTCTATATCTCTTCCTCTCCCTCTCTCACTCTCACTCCATCGCTCTGTCTTGCTTTCCTTCTCCATCCATCTCTCGCCCTCTCCCTCTCACTTTCCCTCTCTCTCTCTATCTCTGCCTCTCCCACTACATGTCTCATTCACTCTCATTCTCACTCCCCCCTCTCACTCTCTTGCCTTCCCTCCCTCTCTCCTTCACTCTCCCCCTCTCTCTCTCCAACTCTATCTATGTCCATCCCCCTCTCACTCTCCCTCTCTCTCACCCTCTCCATCTCCCTCCCTCACACTCTCTCTCCCTCTCTCCCTCTCCCTTCCTCCCCCTCTCCCTCCCTCCCCCTCTCTCTCTACCTCTATCTCTCCCTCCCTCTCTCACACACTCTCCCCCTCCCTCTCTCTCTATCTCCTGTCTCTCTCTCTCTCTACCTCTCTCTCTGTCTCCCTCTCCCTCTCACCCTCCCTCTCTTACTCTCTCCCTCTCTTTCTCTAACCCACTCTCTCTCACTCCCCTTTCTCTCTCTTTCTCTCCCACCCTCTGTCACTCGCTCTACCTCGCTCTTGCCCTCCCCTATATCTCTCTCTTTCCCATTGTCTGTCTCTCCCTCTCACTCTCTCTCTGTCCCTCTCTCTCTCTTTGTCCATCACCCACTCCTCTCTCTCTCTCTCCCTCTCCCGCTCACTCTATCTCACTCCCTCTCTCCCTGTCCCTCTCTCTCTCAATCTAGCTCTCACTCTCTTTCTCTCCCTCACCCTCTCTCTCTCCCTCCCTCTATATCTTTCTATCTCCCTCCTCTCTCTCTCTGTCTCTACCCCCCTCTCTCACTCCATCTCCCACTCACACTCTCTCTCCCACCCCATCTCTCTCGCCCTATCTCGCACTCACCCTCTCCCTCTCCTACTCTCTCTCTCTCCCTCTCTCTCTCTGTCTCTCTCTCTCCCTCTCCCCTTCCTCTTCTCTTTCTCTCACTCTCCCTCTTCCTCGCAATTTCCCTATCTCTCCCTCTCTCACTTTCTTCCTCCCTCTCTCCCTCATCCTCTTTCTCTCTCACTCTCAATCTGACTCTCTATCTCCCTCCCTCTCTCTCTCCCTCCCTCTCTCTCCCTCTTGTTCCCTCTCCCGCTCTCTATCTCGCTCCTTCTCCCTCTCACTCCCTTTCTCTCTCTCCCTCTCCCAATGTCACACTCTCTCACCGCTCTCTCACACCCTCTATCTCTATCCCTCAACCCTTTCTCTCCCCCTCTATTTTCTCCATCTTTCTCTCTCTCTCTCCCTCACTCTCTCCCACTCTCGCTCTCCCATCTCTCTCTCCCTCTACCTGTCTCTCTTTCCCTCTCTCTCTTTCTCCATCTCCCACTACCGCTCTCTCTCCTTCTCACTCAATCTCTATCTGTCCCTCTGTCCCTCTCTCTCTCACTCTACATCTCACTCTCTTTCTCTCCCTCTCCCTCTCTCTACCGCTCTCCCACACTCTCCCTTACACACTCTCTCCCTCTTTCATATCTTTCTCTCTCTCACCCTCTTTCGCTCTCTCTCCCTCCTCTCTCTTCCACCCACTCTTTCCCTCACTCTCTCCCTCCCTCTCTGTCCCTCACTCTCTCATTCCCTCACACCCTTCTCTCTCTCACTCTCCCTCTCCCTCTCTCTCCCTCCCTCTCTCTCCCTCCCTCCCTCTATCTCTCCCGCTTCTCTCTGTCTGTTTATCTCTCCCAATCCCCCTCATTCTCATTCTCTCCCACCCAACTCTCTCCTCTCTCCCTCCCTCTCTCACTCATTTTCTCTCTCTCTCTATCAACCTTTCTCTCTTCCTCTCCTGCTCTCTCTCTCACTCTCTCACCACTACCTCTCTCTCTCTTTCTCTCTCTCCCCCTCCCTCTCCCTCCACCCTCTCTCTCTCCCTCCCTCTCTCTCTCTTTTTCTCTCTCTCTCACCCTCGCACTATCTCCCCTCTCACTGTCTGTCTCTTACCTCTCTCTCTCTCCCTCTCTCATTCTCTCTTTTCCTCTCTCCTCTCTCTCTCTCTTTCTCTCCCTCCTCTCTCTCTCCATCTCCCACTCACTCTGTCTCTCCCACCCCATCTCTCTATCTCCCTCTCTCTCCCTCTTTCTATCTATCTCTCTCCCCCTCTCCCTCTCTCTCTTTCACTCCCTCTATCTCTCCCCCTCACTCCTCCCTCTCTCTTTCTTTCTATCTCTCTTTATCTCTCTCCCTTTCTCTCTCTCTCTCTATCTCCCTCTCCTTCTTCCTCCCTCTTAATCTCCCTCTCCCTCTCACTTTCCCTCTCTCTCTATCTCTGCCTCTCCAACTACATCTCTCATTCACTCTCATTCTCACTCCCCCCTCTCACTCTCTCATCCCTCTCTCTCTCCCTCTCCCTCTCTCTCTGCCTCCCCCTCCCTCTCTCCCACCCTCTCTCTCGCTCTCATTCCCACACTCTCTCTCGCTCTCTCTCCTTTTCTCTCTCTCTCCCAATCCCACCTTCACACTCTATCCCTCTCTTTCTCTCTCTCCCTCTCTCTATCTCTCTCCCTCTACCCCGTTCATTCCCCCTCTCTTACTTTCTCTACCTCCCTCTCTCACTATCTCTCTCTCCCTCCCTCTCTCTTTTTCTCTCACTCTCTCACCCTCTTTCTCTCTCCTCCCACTCTCTATTTCTTTCTCTCAAACTCTCTCTCTCCATCTCCCCTTCTCTCTTTAACTTTCCCTCCCTCTCCCACTCTCTCCCTTCCTCTATCTCTCCCTCCATCTCTCTTTCTCTATCTCTCCCTCCCTCCCCCTCTCCCCTCTCCCTCTCTCTCACCCCCCCTCTCTCTCCCTCTCTCTCACACCATCCCCTTCTCTCTCCAACTCTCTATCTCTCTCTCTCCCTCTCTCCTTCTCTGTCCCTCCCTCACTCTCTCTCTGATCCCCCCTCTCTCTCTCTCTCTCTCTCTCTCATTCTCTCTCTGTCTCCCTCCCTCACTCTCTCTCTCCCTCTCTCTATCGCCATCACCCTCTCGCAACTTCACCCGTGTACTCTCTGTCCCTCTCCCACCCTTTCACTCTCTCACACTACTTTTGCCTCTCCCTCCCTCTCTCCCTCCCTCCCTCCCCCCTTCTCTCTCTCTCCCTCTCTCTCTCCAAATCTCTCTCAGTCCATCCATCTCTCTCACTCTCCCCCTCTCTCTCTCTCCCTCTCCTTCTCCCTCACTCCCTCTCCCTCTCTCTCTCTCTATCTATCTCTCTCTCCCACTCTCCCTTCCCCTCCCTCCCTCACTCTTACTCACTTTCTCTCTCCCTCTCTCTCTGTCCATCTGTCTCTCTCGCTCCCTCTCCCTCTCTCCCTCTCCTTCTCTACCTCTCCCTCTCTCTCTCCCTCACCCGCTCCCTCTCTCTCTCTATCTATCTCTCTCTCTCCCTCTCTCCTTTCCCTCTCCCTCTTACTCTGTCCCTCTCTCTCTCTCTCTTTATCTCCCTCTCTCTGTCTCCCTCCCTCACAATCTCTCTCACTCCCTCTCTCTCTGTCTCCCTCTCCCTCTCCCCCTCTTCTCTTTCTCTCCCTCTCCCTCTCTCCTTCCTTATCTCTCACTCCCTCTCACATTTGCTAACTCTCTCTCTCCCTCTCCCTCTTTCTTTCTCCCTCACACTCTAACCCTCCCTCTCTCTCTCCCTCCCCTCTCTCTCCCACTCCCTCGCTCTCCCACTCGCTCCCTCTCCCTCTCTCTCTCCCCCTCTCTCTCTCCCCCTCTCTCTCTCCCTCTCTCTCACACCATCCCCTTCTCCCTCTCCCTCTCTCCCTCTCCCCCTCTCTCTCTCTCCCTCTCTCTCTCTCTCTATCTCTCTCTCTCTCCTTCTCTGTCCCTCCCTCACTCTCTCTCTGATCCTCTCTCTCTCTCTCTCTCTCTCTCTCATTCTCTCTCTGTCTCCCTCCCTCACTCTCTCTCTCCCTCTCTCTATCTCCATTATGCTCTCGCACCCTCACCCGTGTACTCTCTGTCCCTCTCTGTCTCTCTCCCACTCACTCCCTTTCTCTCTCTACTCTCCCACTCACACTCGCCCCCCTCTCTCTCTTTCTCTCTCTCTTGCACCCTGTATCTTTCCCTCTACCCCCTTCTCTCCCACTCTACTTTTCTCTGTTTTTCTCTCTCTCTCCATCTCTCTCTCTCCCCCTCTCTCTCTCCTCCCCCTCTCTCTCTCTCTCCCTCTCCATGTCTCTGTCCCTCTCACTTTTTCCATCTCCCACTATCACTCTCTCTTTCCCTTCTCAGTCTCTCTCTCCATCCCTCCCTCTGTCCCTCTCTCTCACTCTACCTCTCACTCTCTTTCACTCCCTCTCCCACTCTCTCCCACTCTCCCACACTTTCCCTCGCACTCTCTCTCCATCTCCCTCTCTCTCTCCCTCTCTCGTATCTTTCTCTCTCTCTCACCCACTCTTGCTCTCTCTCCTTCCTCTCTCTTCCACCATCTCTCTCCCTCTCCCTCCCTCTCACTCTCCCTCTCTCTCTCCCACCCCTCTTTCTCCATCCCTCTCCCTCTCCCTCTCTCTCTCTCACTCTCTCTCCCTCTCCTTCTGTCTCTCTCTCTAACTCTCTCTCTGTCTCCCTCTCCATCTCACCCTCCCTCTCTCACTCTCTCCCTCTCTTTGTCCCTCTCTCTCTCACTACCCCTCTCTCTCTCTTTCTCTCCCACCCTCTCTCACTCGCTCTCCCTCGCTCTCTCCCTCCCCTATATCTCTCTCTCTCCCATTCTCTCTGTCTCTCCCTCTCACTCTATCTCACTCCCTCTCTCCCTGTCCCTCTTTTTCACTCTAGCTCTCACTCCCTCTCTCCCTGTCCCTCTCACTCTCACTCTCCCACTCTTTCCCTCACACTCCCTCTCCCTCTCTCTCTCCCTCTCTCTATATCTTTCTCTCTCTCCACCCTCTCACTCGCCATCACTCTCCCTCTCACTCACCCTCTCTCTTTCTGTCTCTCATTCTCTCTTTTCCACTCCTTTCTCTCTCCCTGTATCCCCCCCTCTCTCTCACTCCATCTCCCACTCACCCTCTATCTCCTTCCCCATCTCTCTCTCTCCCTCCCTCTCTCTCTCACCCACTCTCTCGCTCACCCTCTCCCTCTCTCACCCTCTCCCTCACCCTCTCTCTCTCCCTCTCTCTCTCTGTATCTCTCTCTCCCTCTCCCCTTTCCTCTTCTCTTTCTATCCCTCTCCCTCTACCTCTCACTTTCCCTATCTCTCCCTCTCTCTCTCACTCCTTCTCCCTCTCTATCCCACTCTATCTCTCTCCCTCACTCTCTCTCTCTCACTCTCCCCTCTCTGTCTCTCTCTCTCACTATATCTCTCCCTATCTATCTCTCCCTCTCTCTCTCTCCCCATTCTCTCTCACCCACTCCCTCTCTCTCACTCTCCTCCTCTCTCTCTCCTTCTCCCCCTCTCTCTCTCTGACTCTCTCTCTATCTCTCTCCCTTTTCTCTCTCCTGCTCTCTCTCTCTACCTACTATCTCACCCACTCCCTCTCTCTCCCTCTCCCTCTCACACTCTATCTGCCCCTCTCTCTATTTCTTCATCTCCCACTCTCTCTCTCCTTCTCCCTCTCACTCTAATTCTCTCCCTCTCTCTCTGTCCCTCTCTCTCTCACTCTACCTCTCATTCTCTTTCTCTCCCTCTCCCTCTCTCTCTGTCCATCCGTCTCTCTCGCTCCCTCTCTCTCTCTCCCTCTTCTCTACCTCTCCCTCTCTCTCTCCATCAGCCCCCCCTCTCTCTCTCTCTATCTATCTCTCTCTCCCTCTCTCCTTTCCCTCTCCCTCTTACTCTGTCCCTCTCTCTCTCTATCTCCCACTCTCTCTGTCTCCCTCCCTCACAATCTCTCTCCCACCCTCTCCCTCACCCTCCCTCTCCATCTACCTCCCTCTCCCTACCTCTCTCCCTCTCTCTCTCAATCTCCCTCTCTTTCTCTGTCCCTCTCTCTCACTCCCACTCACTCTCACTTTCTCTCTCACTTCCTCTCTCATTCACTCTCCCTCACATCCTCTCTCCCTTTCTCTCCCACCCCTATATCTCTCTCTCTCTCACTCTTTCTTTCTCTCTTTCTCTCTCTTTCTCTCCATCTCACCCTCCCTCTCTCTCTCTCTGCCTCTCCCTGTCTCTCTGTCCCTCTCTCTCTCTTTCTCTCCCTCTCCCTCTCTTGCTCCCTCTCTCTCTCCCACTCTCTCACCCACCCCATCTCTCTCCCTCTCTCTTGCTCTCCCTCTCCCTCTCACTCTCTCTCCCTCTCCCTCGCTCTCTTTCTCTATCTCTCCTTCCCCCATGTCTCTCTCTCCCCTTCTCCCTCTCTTTCCCATTCTATCTCTCTCCCTCTCACTCTCTCTCTCCCTCTCTCATTCTCTCTCTTCCTCTCCTCTCTCTCTCTCTTTCTCTCCCGCCCTCTCTCTCCATCTCTCACTCACTCTCTGTCACTCCCTCCCCATCTCTCTATCTCCCTCCCTCTCGCTCTCTCTCCCTTTATCTCTTTGTCTATCTCACTTCCCCTCTCCCTCTCTCTCTCTCTCCCTCTCTCTCTTTCACTATCTCTCCCGCTCACTCCCCCCACTCTCTCTCTTTCTACCTCTCTTTTATCTCTCTCCCTTTCTCTCTCTCTCTCTACCTCTCTCTATCTCTCCCTCTCCCTCACTCTCTCTCTCTCTATCTCACCCTCTCTCTCGCTCTCCTCCTCTCTCCCTCTCTTTCTCCATCTCTCTCTCTCTGTCTCTCTCCCTTTCTCTCTCCACCCTCTCCCCCTATCTCACTCCCTCCCTCTCTCTCTCTCTCTCTCTCTCCCTCCCTCTCTTTGTCCCTCCCTCCAATCACCCTCTCTCTCTCTCTCTCTATTTCTGCCACTCCCCCTTTCTCTCCCTTTCCCTATCTCACTCTAACACAATATCTCCCTTTCTATCTATCTCTATATATCTCTCCCTCTCCCTCTCTCTCTCACTCCATCCCTCTGTCTTGCTTTACTTCTCCATCCCTGTCTCCCCCTCACCTTCTCCCTCTCTCACTCTCTCCCTCACCCTCTCTCTCTCCCTCTCTCTCTCTGTCTCTCTCTCCCTCTCCCCTTTCCTCTTCTCTCTCCCTCTCCTTCTACCTCTCACTTTCCCTATCTCTCACTCCCTCTCTCACTTTCCCCCTCTCTCTCCCTCACCCTCTTTCTCTCTCACTCTCTATCTGTCTCTCTCTCCCTCCCTCTCTCTTTCACTCCCTCTTTCTCCCTCTTGCTCCCTCTCCCACTCTCTATCTCGCAAACTCTCCCTCTCACTCCCTTTCTCTCTCTCCCTCTCCCACTCTCTCACCCCCTCTCTCACACCCTCTATCCCTCTCCCACAACCCCCTTCTCTCCCCGTCTCTATTTCTCTCATTCTCTCTCTCTCCCTCTCTCTCCCCCTCTCGCTCTCACCCTCTCCCTTTCTCTCCCTCTACCTGTCTCTCTCTATCTTTCCCTCTCTCTCTTTCTCCATCTCCCACTATCGCACTCTCTCCTTCTCACTCAATCTCTCTCTATGCGTCCCTCTGTCCCTCTCTCTCTCACTCTACATCTTACTCTCTTTCTCTCCCTCTCCCTCTCTCTCCCTCTCTCCCACACTCTCCCTCACACACTCGCTCCCTCTCTCATATCTTTCTCTCTCTCACCCTCTCTCGCTCTCTCTCCTTCCTTTCTCTTCCACCCTCTCTCTCCCTCACTCTCTCCCTCCCTCTTTCCCTCCCTCAGCCTCTCATTCCCTCACACCCCTCTCTCTATCACTCTCCCTCTCCCTCTCTCTCCCTCCCTCTCTCTCTTTCCCTCTATCTCTCCTGCCTCTCTCTGTCTGTTCATCTCTCCCAATCGCCCTCATTCTCATTTTCACCCTCCCCATTTCTCTCTCCCTCCCTCTCTCTCTCACTTTCTCTCTCTCTCTATCAACCTCTCTCTTCCTCTCCCACTCTCTCTCTCTCACACTCTCACCTCTACCTCTCTCTCACTTTCTCTCTCTCCCCCTCCCTCTCCCTCCCCCTCTCTCTCCCTCCCTCTCTCTCCTCCTCTCTCTATATATTTCTCTCTCTCAACCCTCTCTCCCTCCATCTCTCTCCCTCTCTCTTTCTCTCTTTCCGTCTCTCATTCTCTCTCTTCCTCTCCTGTCTCTTTCTCCCTGTCTCACGCCCCTCTCTCTCACTCCTTCCCACTCACTCCCACTCTCCCTCCCCATCTCTCTTTCTCCCTCCCTCTCTCTCGCCGACTATCTCGCTCACCCTCTCCCTCTCTCACCCTTTCCCCCACCCCCTCTCTCTCCCTCTCTCTCTCTGCCTCCTTCTCCCCTTTCCTCCTCTTTCTCTCCCTCTCCCTCTACCTCTCACTTTCCCTATTTCTCACTCACTTTCTCCCTCTCTCTCCCTCACCTTTTTCTCTCTCTCTATCAACCTCTCTCTTCCTCTCCCACTCTCTCTCTCTCACACTCTCACCTCTACCTCTCTCTCACTTTCTCTCTCTCCCCCTCCCTCTCCCTCCCCCTCTCTCTCCCTCCCTCTCTCTCCTCCTCTCTCTCTCTTGCTCCCTCTCCCACTCTCTATCTTGCTCTCTCTCCCTCTCCTTTTTTCTCTCTCCCTCTCCCACTCTCACACTCTCTCACCCCCTCTCTCACACTCTCTATCTCTCTCCCTCTACCCCCTTCTCTCCCCCTCTCTTTTTCTGTCTTTCTCTCTCTCTCCCTCTCTCTCTCACCCCTCTCGCTCTCTCCATCTCCCTCTCATTCTCTCCCTCTCTCTCTCTCCCTCTACCTGTCTCACTCTCTCTCTTTCCCTCTCACTCTTTCTCCAATTCCCACTATCACTCTCTCTCCTTCTCACTCAATCTCTCTCTATCCGTCCCTCTGTCACTCTCTCTCTCACTCTACATCTCTCTCTTTGTCTCCCTCTCCCTCTCTCTCCCTCTCTCATATCTTTCTCTATCACACCCTCTCTCGCTCTCTCTCTCCTTCCTCTCTCTTCCACCCTCTCTCTCCCTCAATCTCTCCCTCCCTCTCTCCCTCCATTACCCTCTCATTCCCTCACACCCCTCTCTCTCACCCTCCCTCTCCCTCTCTCCCTCCCTCTCTCTTTTTCCCTGTCTTTCTCTCCCGCCACTCTCTGTCTGTTCATCTCTCTCAATCCCCCTCATTCTCATTCTCACCCTCTCCATCTCTCTCCTCTCTCCCTCCCTCTATCTCCCTCCCCCTCTCTCCCTTTCTCTCTCTCTCTCACCCTCTCGTACTATCTCCCCCTCTCACTGATTGTTTCTACCCTCTCTCTCTCTCTCCCTCTCTTATTCTCTCTCTTCCTCTCCTCTCTCTCTCTTTCCACGTCTCTCTCCATCTCCCACTCACTCTCTGTCTCTCCCTCCCCCATCTCTCTATCTTCCTCCCTCTCTCTCTCTCCCTTTATCTCTATGTCTATCTCACTTCCCCTCTCCCTCTCTCTCTCTCCCTCTCTCTCTTTCACTATCTCTCCTGCTCACTCCCCCCCTCTCTCTCTTTTTACCTCTCTTTTATCTCTCTCCCTTTCTCTCTCTATCTACCTCTCTCTATCTCTCCCTTCCCTCACTCTCTCTCTCTCTATCTCACCCTCTCTCTCGCTCTCCTTCTCCTCTCTACCTCTTTCTCCATCTCTCTCTCTCTGTCTCTCTCTCTTTCTCTCTCCCTCCCTCTCCCTCTATCTCACTCCCTCCCTCTCTCTTTCTCTATCTCCCTCCCTCCCTTTCTCCCTCCCTCCAATCTCCCTCTCCCTCTCTCTCTCTCTATCTCTGACACTCCCCCTCTCTCTCTTTCCCTATCTCACTCTAACTCAACATCTCCCTTTCTATCTATCTCTCTATATCTCTTCCTCTCCCTCTCTCTCTCACTCCATCCCTCTGTCTTGCTTTACTTCTCCATCCCTCTCTCCCCCTCACCCTCTCCCTCTCTCACTCTCTCCCTCACCCTCTCTCTCCCTCTCTCTCTTGTCACTCTCTGCCTCTCCCCTTTCCTCTTCTCTCTCCCTCTCCCTCTACCTCTGACTTTCCCTATCTCTCACTCCCTCTCTCACTTTCTCTTTCTCTTTCCCTCACCCTCTTTCTCTCTCACTCTCTATCTGTCTCTCTCTCTCTCTCTCTCTCCCTCCCTCTCTCTCTCCCTCTCTCTACCTCTTGCTCCCTCTCCCGCTCTCTATCTCGCACTCTCTCCCTCTCACTCCCTTTCTACCTCTCCCTCTCCCACTCTCACACTCTCTCACCACCTCTCTCAAACCCTCTATCTCTCTCCCTCTACCCCCTTCTCACCCCTTCTGTTTTTCTCTCTTTCTCCCTCTCTCTCCCTCTCTCTCCCCTTCTCGCTCTCACTGTCTCCCTTTCTCTCTTTCCCTCTACCTGTCTCTCTCTCTCTTTCCCTCTCTCTCTTTCTCCCTCCCACTATCGCTCTCTCACCTTCTCATTCAATCTCTCTCTATCCGTCCCTCTGTCCCTCTTTCTCTCACTCTACATCTCACTCTCTTTCTCCCTCTCCCTCTCTCTCCCTCTCTCCCACACTCTCCCTCACACACTCTCTCCCTCTCTCATATCTTTCACTCTCCCACCCTCTTTCGCTCTCTCTCCTTCCTCTCTCTCCCGCCCTCTCTCTCTCTTTCTCTCTCTCTCTCACCCTCTCACACTATCTCCCCCTCTCACTGTTTGTTTCTACCCTCTCTCTGGCTCTCCTTCTCTCATTCTCTATCTTCCTCTCCTCTCTCTCTCTCTCTTTCTCTCCCCCTCTCTGTCCATCTCCCACTCACTCTCTGTCTCTCCTTTCCCATCTCTCTATCTCCCTCCCTCTCGCTCTCTCCCATTTTCTCTTTGTCTATCCCACTTCCCCTCTGCCTCTCTCTCTCTCCCTCTCTCTCTTTCACTCCCTTTATCTCTCCCGCTCACTCCCCCCTCTCTCTCTCTTTCTACCTCTCTTTTATCTCTCTCCCTTTCTCTCTCTCTCTCTACCTCCCTCTATCTCTCACTCTCCCTAACTCTCTCTCTCTCTATCTCACCCTCTCTCTCGCTCTCCTTCTCCTCTCCCTCTCATTCTCCATCTCTCTCTCTCTGACTCTTTCTCTCTCCCTCCCTTCCCTCTATCTCACCCTCCCTCTCTCTCTCTATCTCCCACCCTCTCTTTCTCCCTCCCTCTTAATCTCCCTCTCCCTCTCTCTCTCTATCTCTGCCACTCCCCCTCTCTCTCTCTTTCCCTATCTCACTCTAACTCAACATCTCCCTTTTATCTAGCTCTCTATATCTCTTCCTCTCCCTCTCTTTCTCACTGCCTCGCTCTGTCTTGCTTTCCTTCTCAATCCCTCTCCCTCTCACTCTCCCTCTCTCTCTATCTCTGCCTCTCCCTCTATATCTCTCACTCACTCTCATTCTCACTCCCCCCTCTCACTCTCTCTCTCCCTCTCCCTCTCTCTCTGCCTCCCCCTCCCACTCTCCCACCCTCTCTCTCGCTCTCACTCCCACACTCTCTCTCGCTCTCTCTTCCTCTCTCTCCTTTACTTTCTATCTACCACTCCCACCTTCACTATCCCTCTCTTTCTCTCTCTCCCTCTCTCTCTCTCACTTTACCCACTTCAGTCTCCATCTCTTTTTCTCTCTACCTCCCTCTCTCACTATCTCTCTCCCTCACTCTCTCTCTTTCTCTCTCAACTTTCCCTCACTTTCTTTCTCTCTCTCCCCCTCTCACTATCTCTTTCTCTCAAACTCTCTCTCTTCCCATATCCCCTTCTCTCTTTAACTTTCACTCCCTCTCCCTTCCTCTATCTCTCCCTCCATCTCTCTTTCTCTATCTCTCCCTCCTACCTCCTCTCCCGCTCTGTCTCTCTCACTCTCCCTCTCCCTCTCTCTCCCTCCCTCTCTCTTTCCCTCTCTCTCCCGCCTCTCTCTGTCTGTTTATTTCTCCCAAACCCCCTCATTCTCATTCTCACCCTCCCCATCTCTCTTCTCTCCCTCCCTCTCTCTCTCACTTTCCCTCTATCTCTATCAACCTCTTTTTTCCTCTCCCGCTCTCTCTCTCACTCTCTCACCTCTACCTCTCTCTTGCTTTCTCTCTCTCCCCCTCCCTCTCCTTCCCTCTCTCTCCCTCTCCCTCCCCCTCTCTCTCCCTCCCTCTCTCTCTCTTTTTCTCTCTCTCTCACCCTCTCGCACTATCTCCCCCTCTCACTGTTTGTTCCTACCCTCTCTCTGGCTCTCCCTCTCTCATTCTCTATCTTCCTCTCTCTCTCTCTCTTTCTCTCCCCCTCTATGTCCATCTCCCACTCACTCTCTGTCTCTCCCTCCCCATCTCTCTATCTCCCTCCCTCTCGCTCTCTCCCTTTTTCTCTTTGTCTATCTCACTTCCCCTCTGCCTCTCTCTCTCTGCCTCTCTTTCTTTCACTCCCTTTATCTCTCCCGCTCACTCCCCCCTCTCTCTCTCTTTCTACTTCTCTTTTATCTCTCTCCCTTTCTCTCTCTCTCTACCTCCCTCTATCTCTCCCTCTCCCTAAATCTCTCTCTCTCTATCTCACCCTCTCTCTCGCTCTCTTTCTCCTCTCCCTCTCTTTCTCCATCTCTCTCTCTCTGACTCTCTCTCTCCCTCCCTCTCTATCTCACCCTCCCTCTCTCTCTCCCTCTATCTCCCACCCTCTCTTTCTCCCTCCCTCTTAATCTCCCTCTCCCTCCCTCTCTCTCTCTCTCTATCTCTGCCACTCCCCCTCTCTCTCTCATTCCCTATCTCACTCTAACTCAACATCTCCCTTTCTATCTATCTCTCTATATCTCTTCCTCTCCCTCTCTCTCTCACTCCATCCCTCTGTCTTGCTTTCCTTCTCCATCCCTCTCTCCCCTCCCTCTCACTCTCCCTCACTCTCTCTATCTCTGCCTCTCCCTCTATCTCTCACTCACTCTCCCCCCTCTCACTCTCTCTCTCCCTCTCCCTCTCTCTCTGCCTCCCCCTCCCTCTCTCCCACCCTCTCTCTCGCTCTCACTCCCACACTCTCTCTCACTCTCTCTTCCTCTCTCTCCTTTACTCTCTCTCCCACTCCCACCTTCACTATCCCTCTCTTTCTCTATCTCCCTCTCTCTCTCCCTCTACCCCCTTCAGTCCCCTATTTTTCTCTCTACCTCCCTCTCTCACTATCTCTCTCTCCCTCTCTTTTTCTCTCACTCTCTCCCCTCACCTTCTCTCTCTCTCTACCTCTCTCTTCCTCTCCCGCTCTCTCTCTCACTCTCTCACCTCTCCCTCTCTCGCTTTCTCTCTCTCCCCTCCCTCTCCTTCCCCCTCTCTCCCTCCCTCTCTCTATATCTTTCTCTCTCTCCACCCTCTCTCTCTCCATCTCTCTCCCTCTCTCTTTCTCACTTTCTGTCTCTCATTCTCTCTCTTCCTCTCCTCTCTCTCTCCGCCCTCTCTCTCACTCCCTCCCACTCACTCTCTCTCTCTCTCCCCCATATCTCTCTCCCTCCATCTCTCTCTCGCCCACTCTCTCGCTCAACCTCTCCCTCTCTCACCCTCTCCCTCACCCTCTCTCTCACCCTCTCTCTCTACCTCTCTCTCTGTCTCTCTCTCCCTCTCCCCTTTCCTCTTCTCTTTCTCTCCCTCTCCCTCTACCTCTCACTTTCCCTATCTCTCATTGCCTCTCTCACTTTCTCCATCTCACTCCCTGACCCTCTTTCTCTCTCACTCTCTATCTGTCTCTCTCTCTCCCTCCCTCTCTCTCTGTCTTGCTCCGTCTCCCGCTCTCTATCTAGCTCTCTCTCCCTCTCACTCCCTTTCTCTCTCTCTCTCTCCCTCTCCCACTCTCACACTCTCTCACCCCCTCTCTCACACTCTCGATCTCTCTCACTCTACCCTATTCTCTCCCCCTCTCTTTTTCTCTGTCTTTCTCTCTCTCTCCCTCTCTCTCTCCCCCTCTCACTCTCACCCTCTCCCTCTCACTCTATCTCTCTCTCTTTCTCCACTATCACTCTCTCTCCTTCTCACTCAATCTCTCTATATCCGTCCCTCTGTCCCTCTCTCTCTCACTCTACATCTCACTCTATTTCTCCCCCTCTCCCTCTCTCTCCCTCTCTCCCACACTCTCTCCCTCTCTCATATCTTTCTCTCTCTCTCACCCTCTCTCGCTCTCTCTACTTCCTCTCTCTTCCACCCTCTCTTTCCCTCAATCTCTCCCTCCCTCTCTCCCTCCATCACCCTCATTCCCTCACACCCCTCTCTCTCTCACTCTCCCTCTCTCACTCTCTCCTTCCCTCTCTCTTTTTCCCTCTCTCTCTCTCCCGCGACTCTCTGTCTGTTTATCTCTCTCAGTCCCCATCATTCTCATTCTCACCCTCACCATCTCTCTCCCCTCTCCCTCCCTCTCTCTCTCACTTTCTCTCTCTCTCTATCAACCTCTCTCTTCCTCTCCCGTTCTATCTCTCACACTCTCACCTCCACCTCTCGCTCTCTTTCTCTCTATCCCCCTCCCTTTTCCTCCCCCTCTCTCTCCCTCCCCCTCTCTCCCTTTCTCTCTCTCTCACCCTCTCGCACTATCTCCCCCTCTCACTGTTTGTTTCTACCCTCTCTCTCTCTCCCTCTCTCATTCTCTCTCTTCCTCTCCTCTCTCTCTCTCTCTTTTCCCCCCACTCTCTCTCCATCTCCCACTCACTCTCTGTCTCTCCCTACCCCATCTCTCTATCTCCCTCCCTCTCTCTCTCCCTTTATCTCTATGTCTATCTCACTTCCCCTCTCCCTCTCACTCTCTCCCTCTCTCTCTTTCACTCCCTCTATCTCTCCCGCTCCCTCACTCTCTCTCACTCTATCTCACCCTCGCTCTCCTCCTCCCTCCATCTCTTTCTCCATTTCTCTCTCTCTGTCTCTCTCTCTATCTCTCCCTCCCCCACCCTATATCTCACACCCTCCCTCTCTCTCTCTCTATCTCCCTCCCTCTCTTTCTCCCTCCCTCCAATCTCCCTCTCCCTCTCTCCCTCTCACTATCTCTGCCACTCCCCCCTCTCTCTCTTTTTCCCTATCTCACTCTAACTCAACATCTCCCTTTCTATCTATCTCTCTATATCTCTTCCTCTCCCTCTCTCTCACTCCATCCCTCTCTTGCTTTACTTCTCCATCCCTCTCTCCCCCTCACCCTCTCCCTCTCTCACTCTCTCCCTCACCCTCTCTCCCCCTCTCTCTCTGTCTCTCTCTCCCTCTCCCCTTTCCTATTCTCTCTCCCTCTCCCTCTACCTCTCACTTTCCCTATCTCTCACTCCCTCTCTCACTTTCTCCCTCTCTCTCCCTCACCCTCTTCATCTCTCACTCTCTATCTGTCTCTCTCTCTCTCCCTCCATCTCTCTCTCCCTCCCTCTCTCTCCCTCTTGCTCCCTCTCCCGCTCTCTATCTCGCACTCTCTCCCTCTCACTCCCTTTCTCTCTCTCCCTCTCCGATTCTCACACTCTCTCACCCCCCTCTCTCACCCTCCATCTCTCTACCTCTACCCCCTTTTCTCCCCCTCTCTTTTTCTCTCTTTCTCTCTCTCTCCCTCTCTCTCCCCCTCTCGCTCTCACTCTCTCCCTTTCTCTCTCTCCCTCTACCTGTCTCTCTCTATCTTTCCCTCTCTCTCTTTCTCCATCTCCAACTATCGCTCTCTCTCCTTCTCACTCAATCTCTTCTATCCCTCCCTCTGTCCCTCTCTCTCTCACTCTACATCTCACTCTCTTTCTCTCCCTCTCCCTCTCTCTCCCTCTCTCCCACACTCTCCCTCACACACTCTCTCCCTCTCTCATATCTTTCACTCTCTCACCCTCCCTCGCTCTCTCTCCTTCCTCTCTCTTCCACCCTCTCTCTCTTTCACTCTCTCCCTCCCTCTCTCCCTCCCTCACCCTCTCATTCCCTCACACCCCCTCTCTCTCTCACTCTCCCTCTCCCTCTCTCTCCGTCCCTCTCTCTCTTTCCCTCTCTCTCTCCTGCCTCTCTGTCTGTTTATCTCTCCCAATCCCCCTCATTCTCATTCTCACCCTCCCCATCTCTTCTCCCTCCCTCCCTCTCTCTCTCACTTTCTCTCTCTTTCACTCCCTCTATCTCTCCCGCTCACTCCCCCTCTCTCTCTTTCTACCTCTTTTTTATCTTTCTCCCTTTCTCTCTCTCTCTCTCTACCTCTCTCTATCTCTCCCTCTCTCTCACTCTCCTTCTCCTCACCCTCTCTTTCTCCATCTCTCTCTCTGTCTATCTCTCTTTCTCTCTCCCTTCCTCTCCCTCTATTTCACTCCCTCCCTCTCTCTCTCTCTCTCTATCTCCCACCCTATATTTCTCCCTCCCTCTTAATCTCCCTCTCCCTCTCTCTCTCTATCTCTGCCACTCCCCCTCTCTCTCTTTCCCTATCTCACTCTAACTCAATATCTTCCTTTCTATCTATCTCTCTATATCTCTTCCTCTCCCACTCTTTCTCACTCCATCACTCTGTCTTGCTTTCCTTCTCCATCCCTCTCCCTCTCACTCTCCCTCTCTCTCTCTCTCTCTGCCTCTCCCTCTATATCTCTCACTCACTGTCATTCTCACTCCCCCTCTCACTCTCCCTCTCCCTCTCTCTCTGCCTCCCCCTCCCTCTCTCCCACCCTCTCTCTCGCTCTCACTCCCACACTCTCTCTTGATCTCTCTTCCTCTCTCTCCTTTACTCTCTCTCTCCCACTCCCACCTTCACTATCGCTCTCTTTCCCTCTCTCCCTCTCTCTCTCTATCACTCTACCCACTTCAGTCCCCCTCTCTTTTTCTCTCTACCTCCCTCTCTCACTATCTCTCTCTCCCTCACTCTCTCTTTCTCTCTCAACTTTCCCTCACTTTCTTTCTCTCTCTCCTTCTCTCTCTATCTCTTTCTCTCAAACTCTCTCTCTTCCCATATCCCCTTCTCTCTTTAACGTTCTCTCCCTCTCCCACTCTCTCCCTTCCTCTATCACTCCCTCCATCTCTATTTCTATATCTCTCCCTCCCACCTCCTCTCCCGCTCTGTCTCTCTCACTCTCCCTCTCCCTCTCTCTCCCTCCCTCTCTCTTTCCGTCTCTCTCTCCCGCCTCTCTCTGTCTGTTTATCTCTCGCAATCCCCCTCATTCTCATTCTAACCCTCCCCATCTCCCTCCTTTCTCCCTCCCTCTCTCTCTTACTTTCTCTCTATCTCTATCAACCTCTCTTTTCCTCTCCCACTCTCTCTCTCTCACTCTCTCACCTCTACCTCACTCTCGCTTTCTCTCTCTCACCCTCCCTCTCCCTCACCCTCTCTCTCCCTCCCTCTCTCTCTCTTTCTCTCTCTCTCTCATCCTCTCGCACTATCTCCCCCTCTCACTGTTTGTTTCTTCCCTCTCTCTCGCTCTCCCTCTCTCATTCTCTATCTTCCTCTCCTCTCTCTATCTCTCTTTCTCTCCCCCTCTCTCTCCATCTCCCACTCACTCTCTGTCTCTCCCTCCCCATCTCTCTATCTCCCTCCCTCTCGCTCTCTCCCTTTTTCTCTTTGTCTCTCACACTTCCCCTCTCCCTCTCTCTCTCTGCCTCTCTCTCTTTCACTCCCTTTATCTCTCCCGCTCACTCCCCCCTCTCTTTATCTTTCTACCTCTCTCCCTTTCTCTCTCTCTACCTCTCTCTATCTCTCCCTCTCCCTAACTCTCTCTCACTCTCTATCTCACCCTCTCTCTTGCTCTCCTTCTCCTCTCTCCATCTTTCTCAATCCTCTCTCTCTGACTCTCTTTCTCTATCTCTCCCTCCCTCCCCCTCTCCCTCTCCGTCTCTCTCTCTCCCTCTCTCTCTCTCCCTCTCTCTCATTCACTCCCTCCCTCTCTCTCTCCTCTCTCCCTCTGTCTTTCTCTCTTTCTCTCTCACATTCTCTCTCTTCCTCTCCTCTCTCTCTCTCTGTCTCTCCCCCTCTCACTCCATCTCCCACTCACACTCTCTCTCCCTCCCCATCTCTCTCTCCCTCCCTCTCTCTCTTGCCCTCTCTCGCACTCACCCTCTCCCTCTCCTACTCTCTCTCTCTCCCTCTCTCTCTCTGTCTCTCTCTCTCCCTCTCCTCTTCCTCTTCTCTTTCTCTCATTCTCCCTCTTCCTCGCAATTTCCCTATCTCTCACTCCCTCTCTCACTTTCTCCCTCTCTCTCTCTCCCTCACCCTCTTTCTCTCTCACGCTCTATCTGACTCTCTCTCTCCCTTCCTCTCTCTCTCCCTCCCTCTCTCTCCCTCTTGCTCCCTCTCCCGCTCTCTATCTCGCTCTTTCTCCCTCTCACTCCCTTTCTCTCTCTCCCACTGTCACACTCTCTCACCGCTCTCTCACACCCTCTATCTCTCTCCCTCAACCCCTTTCTCTCCCCCACTATTTTTCTCTGTCTTTCTCTCTCTCTCTCCCTCACTCTCTCCCGCTCTCGCTCTCCCCCTCTCTCTCTCCCTCTACCTGTCTCTCTCTCTTTCCCTCTCTCTCTTTCTCCATCTGCCTCTACCACTCTCTCTCCTTCTCACTCAATCTCTCTCTATCTGTCCCTCTGTCCCTCTCTCTCTCACTCTACATCTCACTCTCTCTCCCTCTCCCTCTCTACTGCTCTCTCACACCCTCCCTCACACACTCTCACCCTCTCTCATATCTTTCTCTCTCTCACCCTCTCTCGCTCTCTCTCCCTCCTCTCTCTTCCACCCACTCCTTCCCTCACTCTCTCCCTCCCTCCGTCCCTCACTCTCTCATTCCCTCACACCCTTCTCTCTCTCCCAATCCCCCTCATTCTCATTCTCTCCCACCCAACTCTCTCCTCTCTCCCTCCCTCTCTCACTCACTTTCTCTCTCTCTATATCAACCTCTCTCTCTTCCTCTCCTGCTCTCTCTCTCACCTCTACCTCTCTCTCTCTTTCTCTCTCCCCCTCCCTCTCCCTCCACCCTCTCTCTCTCCCTCCCTCTCTCTCTCTTTTTCTCTCTCTCTCACCCTCTGTCTGTCTCTTCTCTCTCTCTCTCTCTCCCTCTCTCATTCTCTCTTTTCCTCTACTCTCTCTCTCTCTCTTTCTCTCCACCCTCTCTCTCTCCATCTCCCACTCACTCTGTCTCTCCCACCCCATCTCTCTATCTCCCTCTCTCTCCCTCTTTCTCTCTATCTCTCTCCCCCTCTCCCTCTCTCTCTTTCACTCCCTCTATCTCTCCCCCTCACTCCTCCCTCTCTTTCTTTCTATCTCTCTTTCTCTATCTCTCTCCCTTTCTCTCTCTCTCTACCTCTCTCTATCTCTCCCCCCTCACACTCTCTCTCTATCTCACCCGATCTCTTGCTCTCCTTCTCCTCTCTTTCTCCCTCTCTCTCTCTGTCTCTCTCTCATTCTCTCTCCCTCTCCCTCTCTTCCACTCCCTCCCTCTCTCTCTCTCTATCTCCCTCTCCTTCTCCCTCCCTCTTAATCTCCCTCTCCCTCTCTCTCTCTCTCTCTATCTCCCTCCCTCCCTTTCTCCCTCCTTCCAATCTCCCTCTCCCTCTCTCTCTCTCTATCTCTGCCACTCCCCCTCTCTCTCTCTTTCCCTATCTCACTCTAACTCACCATCTCCCTTTTTATCTATCTCTCTATATCTCTTCCTCTCCCTCTCTCACTCTCTCACTCCATCCCTCTGTCTTGCTTTCCTTCTCCATCCATCTCTCGCCCTCTCCCTCTCACTTTCCCTCTCTCTCTCTATCTCTGCCTCTTCCACTACATCTCTCATTCACTCTCATTCTCACTCCCCCCTCTCACTCTCTTTCTCCCTCTCTCTCTCTCTCTCCCTCTCCCTCTCTCTCTGCCTCCCCCTTCCTCTCTCCCACCCTCTCTCTCTCTGTCATTCTCTCTCTGTCTCCCTCCCTCACTCTCTCTCTCCCTCTCTCTATCTCCATTACGCTCTCGCACCCTCACCCATGTACTCTCCGTCCCTCTCTGTCTCTCTTCCACTCACTCCCTTTCTCTCTCTACTCTCCCACTCACACTCGCCCCCTCTCTCTCTTTCTCTCTCTCTTGCACCCTGTATCTCTTTCCCTCTACCCCCTTCTCTCCCACTCTACTTTTCTCTGTCTTTCTCTCTCTCTCCATCTCTCTCTCTCTCCCTCTCTCTCACCTTCTCCCTCTCTCTCTCTCTCTCTCCCCCACTCCCTGTCTCTCTCTGTCCCTCTCTCGTTCTCCATCTCCCACTATCACTCTCTCTTTCCCTTCTCAGTCTCTCTCTCCATCCCTCCCTCTGTCCCTCTCTCTCACTCTACCTCTCACTCTCTTTCACTCCCTCTCCCACTCTCTCCCACTCTCCCACACTTTCCCTCACACTCTCTCTCCATCTCCCTCTCTCTCTCCCTCTCTCATATCTTTCTCTCTCTCTCACCCCCTCTTGCTCTCTCTCCTTCCTCTCTCTTCCACCATCTCTCTCCCTCTCCCTCCCTCTCACTCTCCCTCTCTCTCTCCCGCCCCTCTTTCTCCATCCCTCTCCCTCTCCCTCTCTCACTCTCTCTCCCTCTCCTTCTGTCTCTCTCTCTACCTCTCTCTCTCTGTCTCCCTCTCCCTCTCACCCTCCCTCTCTCACTCTCTCCCTCTCTTTCTCTGTCCCTCTCTCTCTCACTCCCCCTCTCTCTCTCTTTCTCTCCCACCCTCTCTCACTCGCTCTCCCTCACTCTCTCCCTCCCCTATATCTCTCTCTCTCCCATTCTCTCTGTCTCTCCCTCTCACTCTCTCTCTGTCCCTCTCTCTCTTTCTCCATCTCCCATTCCTCTATCTCTCTCCCTCTCCCTCTCACACTATATCACTCCCTCGCTCCCTGTCCCTCTCACTCTCACTCTCCCACTCTTTCCCTCACACACCCTCTCCCTCTCTCTCTCCCTCTCTCTATATCTTTCTCTCTCTCCACCCTCTCTCTCTCCATCACTCTCCCTCTCCCTATCCCTCTCTCTTTCTGTCTCTCATTCTCTCTTTTCCACTCCTTTCTCTCTCCCTGTATCTCCACCTCTCTCTCACTCCATCTCCCACTCACTCTCTATCTCCCTCCCCATCTCTCTCTCTCCCTCCCTCTCTCTCTTGCCCACTCTCTCGCTCACCCTATCCCTCTCTCACCCTCTCCCTCTCTCACCCTCTCCCTCACCCTTTCTCCCTCCCTCTCTCTCTCTGTCTCTCTCTCCTACTCCCCTTTCCTCTTCTCTTTCTCTCCCTCTCCCTCTACCTCTCACTTTCCCTATCTCTCCCTCTCTCTCTCACTCCTTCTCCCTCTCTTTCCCACTCTCTCTCTCCCTCACTCTCTCTCTCACTCCCCTCTCTGTCTCTCTCTCTCTTTATATCTCTCCCTATCTCTCTCTCCCTCTCTCTCTCTCCCCACTCTCTCTCACCCACTCCCTCTCTCTCACTCTCCTCCTCTCTCTCCCTCTCCTCCCCCTCTCTCTCTCTGACTCTCTCTCTATCTCTCTCCCTTTTTCTCTCTCCTGCTCTCTCTCTCTCTCTACCTACTCTCTCACCCACTCCCTCTCTCTCCCTTTCCCTCTCACACTCTATCTATCCCTCTCTCTCTTTCTCCATCTCCCACTCTCTCTATCTCTCTCTCTCCTTCTCCCTCTCACTCTATCTCTCTCCCTCCCTCTCTGTCCCTCTCTCTCACTCTACCTCTCATTCTCTTTCTCTCCCTCTCTCTCCCTCTCTCTCTGTCCATCCGTCTCTCTCGCCCCCCTCTCTCTCTCCCTCTCCTTCTCTATCTCTCCCTCTCTCTCTCCATCAGCACCCCTCTCTCTCTCTCTCCATCTATCTCTCTCTCCCTCTCTCCTTTCCCTCTCCCTCTTACTCTGCCAACCTCTCTCTCTACCACTACCCTCTGTCTCCCTCCCTCACAATCTCTCTCCCTCCCTCTCCCTCACCCTCCCTCTCCATCTCCCTCCCTCTCCCTACCTCTCTCCCTCTCCCTCTATCTGTACCTCTCTCTCCCTCTCTCTCTCTCAATCTCCCTCTCTTTCTCTGTCCCTCTCTCTCACTCCCACTCACTCTCACTTTCTCTCTCACTTCCTCTCTCATTCACTCTCCCTCACACCCTCTCTCCTCTCTCTCCGACCCCTATCTCTCTCTCTCTCTCTCACTCTTTCTTTCTCTCTTTCTCTCTCTTTCTCTCCATCTCACCCTCTCCCTCTCTCTCTCTCTCTGCCTCTCCCTCTCTCTCTCTTTCCCTCTCTCTCTGTCCCTCTCTCTCTCTTTCTCTCCCTCTCCCTCTCTTGCTCCCTCACTCTCTCCCACTCTCCTTCTCTCCCTCTCCCTCTCTTGCTCCCTCTCTCTCACACTCCCTCTCCCTCTCTCTCTCCCACTCTCTCACCCATCACCCTCTCTCTCCCTCTCTCTTGCTCTCCCTCTCCCTCTCACTCTCTCTCCCTCTTCCTCACTCTCTTTCTCTATCTCTCCTTCCCCATATCTCTCTCTCTCCCCTTCTCTCTGTCTCTCACTCTCCCTCTCTCTCTTACTCCTTCTCCCTCTTTCCCATTCTATCTCTCTCCCTCTCACTCTCTCTCTCTCCCTCTCACTCTCTCTCTCTCCCTCTCATTCTCTCTCTTCCTCTCCTCTCTCTTTCTCTTTCTCTCCCCCCCTCTCTCCATCTCTCACTCACTCTCTGTCACTCCCTCCCCCTCTCTCTATCTCCCTCCCTCTCTCTGTCCCTCCCTCCAATCTCCCTCTCCCTCTCTCTCTCTATTTCTGTCACTCCCCCTTTCTCTCTCTTTCCCTATCTCACTCTAACACAATATCTCCCTTTCTATCTATCTCTCTATATCTCTACCTCTCACTCTCTCTCTCACTCCATCCCTCTGTCTTGCTTTACTTCTCCATCCCTGTCTCCCCCTCACCTTCTCCCTCTCTCACGCTTTCCCTCACCCACCCTCTCTCTCTCACTCTCTCTCTCTGTCTCTCTCTCCCTCTCCCCTTTCCTCTTCTCTCTCCCTCTCCTTCTACCTCTCACTTTCCCTATCTCTCACTCCCTCTCTCACATACTCCCTCTCTCTCCCTCACCCTCTTTCTCTCTCACTCTCTATCTCTCTCTCTCTCTCTCTCCCTCCCTCTCTCTCTCACTCCCTCTTTCTCCCTCTTGCTCCCTCTCCCGCTCTCTATCTCGCACTCTCTCCCTCTCACTCCCTTTCTCTTTCTCCCTCTCCCAATCTCACACTCTTTCACCCCCCTCTCACACCCTCTCTCTCCCTCATCCACCTCAAAACACCCCTTATCTCTCCCCCCTCTAATTCTCTTTCTCTCTCTCTCTCTCTCTCCCTCTCTCTCCCCCTCTCGCTCTCACTCTCTCCCTTTCTCTCCCTCTACCTGTCTCTCTATATCTTTCCCTCTCTCTCTTTCTCCATCTCCCACTATCGCGCTCTCTCCTTCTCACTCAATCTCTCTCTATGCGTCCCTCTGCCCCTCTCTCTCTCACTCTACATCTCAGTCTCTTTCTCTCCCTCTCCCTCTCTCTCCCTCTCCCACTCTCTCCCTCACACACTCGCTCCCTCTCTCATATCTTTCTCTCTCTCACCCTCTCTCGCTCTCTCTCTACTTCCTTTCTCTTCCACCCACTCTATCCCTCACTCTCTCCCTCCCTCTTCCCTCCCTCAGCCTCATTCCCTCACACCCCTCTCTCTCTCACTCTCCCTCTCCCTCTCTCTCCCTCCCTCTCTCTCTTTCCCTCTCTCTCTCCTGCCTCTCTCTGTCTGTTCATCTCTCCCAATCCCCCTCATTCTCATTCTCACCCTCCCCATTTCTCTCTCCCTCCCTCTCTCTCTCACTTTCTATCAACATCTCTCTTCCTCTCTCTTTCTCTCTTTCTGTCTCTCATTCTCTCTCTTCCTCTCCTGTCTCTCGCTTCCCTGTCTCTCGCTCTTCTCTCTCCCTCCCTCCCACTCACTCCCACTCTCCCTCCCCAATCTCTCTTTCTCCCTCCCTCTCTCTCGCCCACTCTCTCGCTCACCCTCTCCTTCTCTCACCCTTTCCCCCACCCCCTCTCTCTCCCTCTCTCTCTCTGCCTCCCTCTCCCCTTTCCTCTTCTCTTTCTCTCCCTCTCCCTCTACCTCTCACTTTCCCTTTCTCTCACTCCCTCTCTCACTTTCTCCCTTTCTCTCCCTCACCTTCTTTCTCTCTCACTCTCTATCTGTCTCTCTCTCTCCCTCTCTCTCTCTCTTGCTCCCTCTCCCACTCGCTATCTCGCTCTCTCTCCCTCTCACTCCCTTTTTCTCTCCCCCTCTCCCACTCTCACACTCTCTCACCCTCTCTCTCACACTCTCTATCTCTCTCCCTCTACCCCCTTCTCTCTCCCTCTCTTTTTCTGTCTTTCTCTCTCTCTCCCTCTCTCTCTCACCCCTCTCGCTCTCTCCCTCTCCCTCTCTCTCTCTCCATCTACCTGTCTCACTCTCTCTCTTTCCCTCTCTCTCTTTCTCCATCTCCCACTATCACTCTCTCTCCTTCTAACTCAATCTCTCTCTATCCGTCCCTCTGTCACTCTCTCTCTCACTCTACATCTCACTCTCTTTCTCTCCCTCTCCCTCTCTCTCCCTCTCTCATATCTTTATCTCACCCTCTCTCGCTCTCTCTCTCCTTCCTCTCTCTTCCACCCTCTCTCTCCCTCAATCTCTCCCTCCCTCTCTCCCCTATCCACATCACCAAAACATCACCCTCCATTCCCTCACATCCCTCTCTCTCTCACTCTCCCTCTCCCTCACTCCCTCCCTCTCTCTTTTTCCCTCTCTTCTCTCCCCGCCACTCTCTGTCTGTTTATCTCTCCCAATACCCCTCATTCTCATTCTCACCCTCCACATCTCTCTCCTCTCTCCCCTCCCTCTCTCTCTCCCTCCCCCTCTCTCCCTTTCTCTCTCTCTCACTCTCTCGTATTATCTCCCCCTCTCACTGTTTGTTTCTGCCCTCTCTCTCTCTCCCTCTCTCAATCTCTCTCTTCCTCTCCTCTTTCTCTCTCTTTCTCTCCCCCTCTCTCTCCATCTCCCACTCACTCTCTGTCTCTCCCTACCCCATCTCTCTATCTCCCTCCCTCTCTATCTCCCTTTAACTCTATGTCTATCTCACTTCCCCTCTCCCTCTCTCTCTTTCCCTCTCTCTCTTTCACTCCCTGTATCTCTCCCGCTCACTCCCCCCTATCTCTCTCTTTCTATCTCTCTTTTATCTCTCTCCCTTTCTCTCTCTCTCTCTACTCTCTCTATCTCTCCCTCTCCCTCACTCTTTCTCTATCTCACCCTCTCTCTTGCTCTCCTCCTCCCTCCATCTCTTTCTCCATTTCTCCCTGTCTCCCTCTCTTTCTCCCTCCCTCCAATCTCCCTCTCCCTCTCTCTCTCTCTCTATCTCTGCCACTGTCCCTCTCTCTCTCTCTCTTTCCCTATCTAACTCAACATCTCCCTTTCTATCTATCTCTCTATATCTCTTCCTCACCCACTCTCTCTCACTCCATCCCTGTCTTGCTTTACTTCTCCATCCCCTCTCTCCCCCTCACCCTCTCCCTCTCTCACTCTCTCCCTCACCCTCTTTCTCCCTCTCTCTCTGTCTCTCTCTCCCTCTCCCCTTTCCTCCTCTCTCCCTCTCCCTCTACCTCTCACTTTCCCTATCTCTCACTCCCTCTCTCACTTTCTCCCTCTCTCTCCCTCACCCTCTTTCTCTCTCACTCTCTATCTGTCTCTCTCTCTATCCCTCCATCTCTCTCCCTCCCTCTCTCTCCTTCTTGCTCCCTCTCCCGCTCTCTATCTCGCACTCTCTCCCTCTCACTCCCTTTCTCTCTCTCCCTCTCCCACTCTCACACTCTCTCACCCCCTCTCTCACACCCTCTATCTCTCTACCTCTACCCCCTTCTCTCCCCTCTCTTTTTCTCTCTTTCTCTCTCTCTCCCTCTCTCTCTCCCTCTCGCTCTCACTCTCTCCCTTTCTCTCTCTCCCTCTACCTGTCTCTCTCTCTGTTTCCCTCTCTCTCTTTCTCCATCTCCAACTCTCGCTCTCTCACCTTCTCACTCAATCTCTCTCTATCCCTCCCTCTGTCCCTCTCTCTCTCACTCTACATCTCACTCTCTTTCTCTCCCTCTCCCTCTCTCTTCCTCTCTCCCTCACACACTCTCCTTCCTCTCTCATATCTTTCACTCTCTCACCTGTCGCTCTCTCTCCTTCCTCCCTCGTCCACCGTCTCTCTCTTTCACTCTCTCCCTCCCTCTCTCCCTCCCTCACCCTCTCATTCCCTCACACCCCGTCTCTCTCTCACTCTCTCTCTCCCTCTCTCTCCCTCCCTCTCTCTCTTTCCCTCTCTCTCTCCTGTCTCTCTGTCTGTTTATCTCTCCCAATCCCCCTCATTCTCATTCTCACCCTCCCCATCTCTTCTCCCTCCCCTCCCTCTCGCTCTCACTTTCTCTCTCTTTCACTCCCTCTATCTCTCCCGCTCACTCCCCCCCTCTCTCTCTTTCTACCTCTCTTTTATCTCTCCCCCTTTCTCTCTCTCTACCTCTCTCTATCTCTCCCTCTCCCTAACTCTCTCTCTCTCTATCTCACCCTCTCTCGCTCTCCTTCTCCTCTCCCTCTCTTTCTCCATCTCTCTCTCTCTGTCTATCTCTCTTTCTCTCTCCCTCCCTCTCCCTCTATTTCACTCCCTCCCTCTCTCTCTCTCTCTCTCTCTATCTCCCACCCTATATTTCTCCCTCCCTCTTAATCTCCCCTCTCCCGCTCTCTCTCTATCTCTGCCACTCCCCCTCTCTCTCTTTCCCTATCTCACTCTAACTCAATATCTCCCTTTCTATCTATCTCACTATATCCTTTCCTCTCTCTCTCTTTCTCACTCCATCCCTCTGTCTTGCTTTCCTTCTCCATCCCTCTCCCTCTCAATCTCCCACTCTCTCTCTATCTCTGCCTCTCCCTCTATATCTCTCACTCACTGTCATTCTCACTCCCCCTCTCACTCTCCCTCTCCCTCTCTCTCTGCCTCCCCCTCCCACTCTCCCATCCTCTATCTCGCTCTCACTCCCACACTCTCTCTCGCTCTCTCTTCCTCTCTCTCCTTTACTCTCTCTCTCCCACTCCCACCTTCACTATCGCTCTCTTTCTCTCTCTCCCTCTCTCTCTCTATCACTCTACCCCCTTCAGTCCCCCTCTCTTTTTCTCTCTACCTCCCTCTCTCACTATCTCTCTCTCTCCCTCACTCTCTCTTTCTCTCTCAACTTTCCCTCACCTTCTTTCTCTCTCTCCCCCTCTCTCTATCTCTATCTCTCAAACTCTCTCTCTTCCCATATCCCCTTCTCTCTTTAACTTTCTCTCCCTCTCCCACTCTCTCCCTTCCTCTATCACTCCCTCCATCTCTATTTCTATAATCTCTCCCTCCCACCTCCTCTCCCGCTCTGTCTCTCTCACTCTCCCTCTCCCTCTCTCTCCCTCCCTCTCTCTTTCCCTCTCTCTCTCCCGCCTCTCTCTGTCTGTTTATCTCTCCCAATCCCCCTCATTCTCATTCTCACCCTCCCCATCTCTCTCCTTTCTCCCTCCCTCTCTCTCTTACTTTCTCTCTATCTCTATCAACCTCTCTTTTCCTCTCCCACTCTCTCTCTCTCACTCTCTCACCTCTACCTCACTCTCGCTTTCTCTCTCTCACCCTCCCTCTCCCTCCCCCTCTCTCTCACTCCTTCTCTCTCTCTTTCTCTCTCTCTCATCCTCTCGCACTATCTCCCCTCTCACTTTGTTTCTACCCTCTCTCTCGCTCTCCCTCTCTCATTCTCTCTCTTTCTCTCCTCTCTCTATCTCTCTTTCTCTCCCCCTCTCTCTCCATCTCCCACTCACTCTCTGTCTCTCCCTCCCCATCTCTCTATCTCCCTCCTCTCGCTCTCTCCCTATTTCTCTTTGTCTCTCTATCTTCCCCTCTCCCTCTCTCTCTCTCACTCTCTCTCTTTCACTCCCTTTATCTCTCCCGCTCACTCCCCCCTCTCTTTCTCTTTCTACCTCTCTCTATCTCTCCCTCTCCCTAACTCTCTCTCTCACTCTCTATCTCACCCTCTCTCGCTCTCCTTCTCCTCTCTCCATCTCTTTCTCCAATCTCTCTCTCTCTGACTCTCTTTCTCTATCTCTCCCTCCCTCCCCCTCTCCCTCTCCGTCTCTCTCTCTCCCTCTCTCTCTCTCCCTCTCTCTCTCTCCCTCTCTCTCACTCACTCCCTCCCTCTCTCTCTCTCCATCTCTGTTGCTCCCACACCTGTGCACTGTCCCTCTCTTTCACTCTCCCGCCCTCTCACTCTCTCACCTTCCCTCCCTCTCCACTTCACTCTCTCCCTCTCTCTCTCCAACTCTCTCTCTGTCCAATCCCCCTCTCACTCTCTCGCTCTCTCTCCCTCTCCATCTCCCTCCCTCACTCTTTCTCTGTCCCCTCTCTCTCTCACTCTCTCTCTCTCATTCTCTCTCTGCCTCCCTCCCTCACACTCTCTCTCCCTCCCTCCCCCTCTCCCTTCCTCCCCCTCTCCCTCCTCCCTCTCTCTCTCTCTCTACCTCTCTATCTCTCCCTCCCTCTCTCACACACTCTCTCCCTCCCTCTCTCTCTATCTCCTGTCTCTCTCTCTCTACCTCTCTCTCTGTCTCCCTCTCCCTCTCACCCTCCCTCTCTTACTCTCTCCCTCTCTTTCTCTAACCCTCTCTCTCTCACTCCCCTCTCTCTCTCTTTCTCTCCCACCCTCTCTCACTCGCTCTACCTCGCTCTTGCCCTCCCCTATATCTCTCTCTTTCCCATTCTCTGTCTCTCCCTCTCACTCTCTCTGTCCCTCTCTCTCTTTCTCCATCACCCACTCCTCTCTCTCTCTCTCCTCTCTCTCTCTCTCACTCTATCTCACTCCCTCTCTCCTGTCTCTCTCAATCTAGCTCTCACTCTCTTTCTCTATCTCACCCTCTCTCTCTCCCTGTCTCTATATCTTTCTCTCTCTCCCCCCTCTCTCTCTCCTTCTCTCTCCCTCTGTCTTTCTCTCTTTCTCTCTCTCATTCTCTCTCTTCCTCTCCTCTCTCTCTCTCTGTCTCTCCCCCCCTCTCACTCCATCTCCCACTCACACTCTCTCTACCTCCCCATCTCTCTCTCCCTCCCTCTCTCTCTCGCCCTCTCTCGCACTCACCCTCTCCCTCTCCTACTCTCTCTCTCTCCCTCTCTCTCTCTGTTTCTCTCTCTCCCTCTCTTCTCTTTCTCTCACTCTCCCTCTTCCTCGCAATTTCCCTATCTCTCAATCCTTCTCTCACTTTCTCCCTCTCTCTCTCCCTCACCCTCTTTTTCTCTCACTCTCTATCTGACTCTCTCTCTCTCCCTCTTGCTCCCTCCCGCTCTCTATCTCGCTCTTTCTCCCTCTCACTCCCTTTCTCTCTCTCCCTCTCCCACTGTCACACTCTCTCACCGCTCTCTCACACCCTCTATCTCTCTCCCTCAACCCCCTTTCTCTCCCCCACTATTTTTCTCTGTCTTTCTCTCTCTCTCTCCCTCACTCTCTCCCACTCTCGCTCTCCTCTCTCTCTATCTCCCTCTACCTGTCTCTCTCTCTTTCCCTCTCTCTCTTTCTCCATCTCCCACTACCGGTCTCTCTCCTTCTCACTCAATCTCTCTAAATCTGTCCCTCTGTCCCTCTCTCTCTCACTCTACATCTCACTCTCTTTCTCTCCCTCTCCCTCTCTCTACCACTCTCCCACACTCTCCCTCACACACTCTCTCCCATCTTTCTCTCTCTCACCTCTCTCGCTCTCTCTCCCTCCTCTCTCTTCCACTCACTCTTTCCCTCACTCTCTCCCTCCCTCCGTCCCTCACTCTCTCATTCCCTCACACCCTTCTCTCTCTTACTCTCCCTCTCCCTCTCTCTCCCTCCCTCTCTCTCCCTCCCTCTCTCTATCTCTCCTGCCTCTCTCTGTCTGTTTATCTCTCCCAATCCCCCTCATTCTCATTCTCTCCCACCCAACTCTCTCCTCTCTCCCTCCCTCTCTCACCTCACTTTCTCTCTCTCTATATCAACCTCTCTCTCTTCCTCTCCTGCTCTCTCTCTCGCCTCTACCTCTCTCTCTCTTTCTCTCTCTCCCCCTCCCTCTCCCTCCACCCTCTCTCTCTCCCTCCCTCTCTCTCTCTTTTTCTCTCTCTCTCTCACCCTCGCATATCTCCCCTCTCACTGTCTGTCTCTTCCCTCTCTCTCTCTCTCCCTCTCTCATTCTCTCTTTTCCTCTCCTCTCTCTCTCTTTCTTTCTCTCCACCCTCTCTCTCTCCATCTCCCACTCACTCTGTCTCTCCCACCCCATCTCTCTATCTCCCTCTCTCTCCCTCTTTCTCTCTATCTCTCTCCCCCTCTCCCTCTCTCTCTTTCACTCCCTCTATCTCTCCCCCTCACTCCTCCCTCTCTCTTTCTTTCTATCTCTCTTTCTCTATCTCTCTCCCTTTCTCTCTCTCTCTACCTCTCTCTATCTCTCCCCCTCACACTCTCTCTCTATCTCACCCGATCTCTTGCTCTCCTTCTCCTCTCTTTCTCCCTCTCTCTCTCTGTCTCTCTCTCGTTCTCTCTCCCTCTCCCTCTCTTCCACTCCCTCCCTCTCTCTCTCTCTATCTCCCTCTCCTTCTCCCTCCCTCTTAATCTCCCTCTCGCTCTCTCTCTCTCTCTATCTCCCTCCCTCCCTTTCTCCCTCCTTCCAATCTCCCTCTCCCTCTCTCTCTCTCTATCTCTGCCACTCCCCCCTCTCTCTCTTTCCCTATCTCACTCTAACTCACCATCTCCCTTTTTATCTATCTCTCTATATCTCTTCCTCTCCCCCTCTCACTCTCTCACTCCATCCCTCTGTCTTTCTTTCCTTCTCCATCCATCTCTCGCCCTCTCCCTCTCACTTTCCCTCTCTCTCTCTATCTCTGCCTCTCCCACTACATCTCTCATTCACTCTCATTTTCACTCCCCCCTCTCACTCTCTCTCTCCTCTCTCTCTCTCTCCCTCTCCCTCTCTCTCTGCCTCCCCCTCCCTCTCTCCCACCCTCTCTCTCTCACTCTCATTCCCACACTCTCTCTCGCTCTCTCCCTCTCTCTCCTTTTCTCTCTCTCCCAATCCCACCTTCACACTCTATCCCTCTCTTTCTCTCTCTCCCTCTCTCTATCTCTCTCCTCTAAACAGTTCACTTCCCCTCTCTTTCTCTCTCTACCTCCCTCTCTCATTATCTCTCTCTCCCTCCCTCTCTCTTTCTCATTCTCCCTCTTACTCTGTCCCTCTCTCTCTCTCTATCTCCCTCTCTCTCTGTCTCCCTCCCTCACAATCTCTCTCACTCCTCTCTCTCTGTCTCCCTCTCCCTCTCCCCCTCCTCTTTCTCACCCTCTCACTCTCTCTTTCCTTATCTCTCACTCCCTCTCTCATTTGCTCCCTCTCTATCTCCCTCTCCCTCTTCCTTTCTCCCTCACACTCTAACCCTCTCTCTCTCTCTCTCCCTCCCCCTCTCTCTCCCACTCCCTCGCTCTCCCACTTGCTCCCTCTCCCTCTCGCTCTCTCCCTCTCTCTCTCTCCCTCTCTCTCACACTGTCCCCTTCTCCCTCCCTCTCTCCCTCTCCCTCTCTCTCTCTCTATCTCTCTCTCCCTCTCTCCTTCTCTGTCCCTCCCTCACTCTCTCTCTGATCCTCTCTCTCTCTCTCTGTCATTCTCTCTCTGTCTCCCTCCCTCACTCTCTCTCTCCCTCTCTCTATCTCCATTACGCTCTCGCACCCTCACCCGTGTACTCTCTGTCCCTCTCTGACTCTCTCCCACTCACTCCCTTTCTCTCTCTACTCTCCCACTCACACTCGCCCCCTCTCTCTCTTTCTCTCTCTCTTGCACCCTGTATCTCTTTCCCTCTACCCCCTTCTCTCCCACTACTTTTCTCTGTCTTTCTCTCTCTCTCCATCTCTCTCTCTCTCCCTCTCTCTCACCTTCTCCCTCTCTCTCTCTCTCTCTCCCTCTCCCTGTCTCTCTCTGTCCCTCTCACTTTTTCCATCTCCCACTATCACTCTCTCTTTCCCTTCTCAGTCTCTCTCTCCATCCCTCCCTCTGTCCCTCTCTCTCACTCTACCTCTCACTCTCTTTCACTCCCTCTCCCACTCTCTCCCACTCTCCCACACTTTCCCTCACACTCTCTCTCCATCTCCCTCTCTCTCTCCCTCTCTCATATCTTTCTCTCTCTCTCACCCACTCTTGCTCTCTCTCCTTCCTCTCTCTTCCACCATCTCTCTCCCTCTCCCTCCCTCTCACTCTCTCTCTCTCCCTCCCCTCTTTCTCCATCCCTCTCCCTCTCCCTCTCCCTCTCTCACTCTCTCCCTCTCCTTCTGTCTCTTTCTCTACCCCTCTCTCTGTCTCCCTCTCCCTCTCACCCTCCCTCTCTCACTCTCTCCCTCTCTTTCTCTGTCCCTCTGTCTCTCATTCCCCCTCTCTCTCTCTTTCTCTCCCACCCTCTCTCACTCGCTCTCCCTCGCTCTCTCCCTCCCCTATATCTCTCTCTCTCCCATTCTCTCTGTCTCCCCCTCACTCTCTCTCTGTCCCTCTCTCTCTTTCTCCATCTCCCATTCCTCTCTATCTCTCTCTCCCTCTCCCTCTCACTCTATCTCACTCCCTCTCTCCCTGTCCCTCTCACTCTCACTCTCCCACTCTTTCCCTCACACTCCCTCTCCCTCTCTCTCTCCCTCTCTCTATATCTTTATCTCTCTCCACCCTCTCTCTCTCCATCACTCTCCCTCTCCCACTCCCTCTCTCTTTCTGTCTCTCATTCTCTCTTTTCCACTCCTTTCTCCCTCCCTGTATCTCCACCTCTCTCTCACTCCATCTCCCACTCTCTATCTCCCTCCCCATCTCTCTCTCTCCCTCCCTCTCTCTCTTGCCCACTCTCTCGCTCACCCTCTCCCTCTATCACCCTCTCCCTCACCCTTTCTCTCTCCCTCTCTCTCTCTGTCTCTCTCTCCCACTCCCCTTTCCTCTTCTCTTTCTCTCCCTCTCCCTCTACCTCGCACTTTCCCTATCTCTCCCTCTCTCTCTCACTCCTTCTCCCTCTCTTTCCCACTATCTCTCTCCCTCACTCTCTCTCTCTCACTCTCCCCTCTCTGTCTCTCTCTCTCACTATATCTCTCCCTATCTCTCTCTCCATCTCTCTCTCTCCCCACTCTCTCTCACCCACTCCCTCTCTCTCACTCTCCTCCTCTCTCTCCCTCTCCTTCTCCCCCTCTCTCTCTCTGACTCTCTCTCTATCTCTCTCCCTTTTTCTCTCTCCTGCTCTCTCTCTCTCTACCTACTCTCTCACCCACTCCCTCTCTCTCCCTTTCCCTCTCACACTCTATCTATCCCTCTCTCTCTTTCTCCATCTTCCACTCTCTCTATCTCACTCTCTCCTTCTCCCTCTCACTCTCTCTCTCCCTCCCTCTCTGTCCCTCTCTCTCTCACTCTACCTCTCATTCTCTTTCTCTCCCTCTCTCTCCCTCTCTCTCTGTCCATCCGTCTCTCTCGCCCCCCTCTCTCTCTCCCGCTCCTTCTCTACCTCTCCCTCTCTCTCCATCAGCCCCCCCCTCTCTCTCTCTCTATCTCTCTCTCCCTCTCTCCTTTCCCTCTCCCTCTTACTCTGCCCCTCTCTCTCTCTATCTCCCACTCTCTCTGTCTCCCTCCCTCACAATCTCTCTCCCTCCCTCTCCCTCACCCTCCCTCTCCACCTCCCTCCCTCTCCCTACCTCTCTCCCTCTCCCTCTATCTGTACCTCTCTCTCCCTCTCTCTCTCTCAATCTCCCTCTCTTTCTCTGTCCCTCTCTCTCACTCCCACTCACTCTCACTTTCTCTCTCACTTCCTCTCTCATTCACTCTCCCTCACACCCTCTCTCCCTCTCTCTCCGACCCCTATCTCTCTCTCTCTCTCTCACTCTTTCTTTCTCTCTTTCTCTCTCTTTCTCTCCATCTCACCCTCTCCCTCTCTCTCTCTCTGCCTCTCCCTCTCTCTCTCTTTCCCTCTCTCTGTCCCTCTCTCTCTCTTTCTCTCCCTCTCCCTCTCTTGCTCCCTCTCTCTCTCCCACTCTCTCTTTCTCTCCCTCTCCCTCTCTTGCTCCCTCTCTCTCTCCCACTGCCTCTCCCTCTCTCTCTCCCACTCTCTCACCCACCCCCCTATCTCTCCCTCTCTCTTGCTCTCCCTCTCCCTCTCACTCTCTCTCCCTCTCCCTCGCTCTCTTTCTCTATCTCTCCTTCCCCCATATCTCTCTCTCTCCCCTTCTCTCTGTCTCTCACTCTCCCTCTCTCTCTTGCTCCTTCTCCCTCTCTTTCCCATTCTATCTCTCTCCCTCTCACTCTCTCTCTCCCTCTCATTCTCTCTCTTCCTCTCCTCTCTCTCTCTCTCTATCTCTCCCCCCTCTCTCTCCATCTCTCACTCACTCTCTGTCACTCCCTCCCCCATCTCTCTATCTCCCTCCCTCTCGCTCTCTCTCCCTTTATCTCTTTGTCTATCTAACCCCCTCTCCCCCTCTCTCTGTCTCCCTTTCTCTCTTTCACTCTATCTCTCCCACTCACTCCACACTCTCTCTCTCTTTCTACCTCTCTTTTATCTCTCTCCCTTTCTCTCTCTCTCTCTACCTCTCTCTATCTCTCCCTCTCCCTCACTCTCTCTCTCCCTCTATCTCCATCTCCCTCTCAAATCCTCACCCGTGCACTCTCTGTCCCACTCTTTAAATCTCCAGACCTCGCACTCTCTCACTCTACTTTTCCCTCTCTCCCCCTCTCCTTCTCTCTCTCTCCCTCTCTCTCCCCCTCTCTCTGTCCCTCTCTCTCTCCAACTCTCTCTCTGTCCATCTGTCTCTCTCCCACTCTCTCTCTATCCCTCTCTCCATCTTCCTCTCTCACTCTCCCTCTCTTTCTCTGTCCATCTTTCTCTCCCCCTCCCTCTCTTTCTCTCCCACTTCCTCTCTCACGCACTCTCCCTCGCACTCTCCCCCTCTCCCTCTCTCCCTCTCTCTCTCCCACCCTTATATCTCTCTCTCTTGCTCTCCCTCTCTCTCTCCCATACTCTCACCCACCCCCCTCTCTCTCCCTCTCTCTTGCTCTCCCTCTCCCTCTCACTCTCTCTCTCCCTCTCCCTCGCTCTCTCTTTCTCCCCTTATCTCTCTCTCTCTCACCCCTTCTGTCTCTCCCACTCCCTCTCTCTCTCACTCCTTCTTCCTCTCTTTCCCTATTCTCTCTCTCCCTCTCACTCTCTCTCTCTCACTCTCCCCTCTCTGTTTCCCTCTCTCTCTCTTTCTCTCACTATATCTCTCCCTTTCTTTCTCCCTCTCTCTCTCCCCACTCTCTCTCACGCTCCTTCTCCTCTCTCTCACTCTCTTTCTCCCACTCTCTCCCTTTCTCTCTCCCACCCTCTCCCCCTATCTCAATCCATCCCTCTCTCTCTCTCTCTATCTCCCTCCCTCTCTTTGTCCCTCCCTCCAATCTCCCTCTCCCTCTCTCTCTCTCTATTTCTGCCACTCCCCCTTTCTCTCTCTTTCCCTATCTCACTCTAACACAATATCTCCCTTTCTATCTATCTCTCTATATCTCTTCCTCTCCCTCTCTCTCTCACTCCATCCCTCTGTCTTGCTTTACTTCTCCATCCCTGTCTCCCCCTCACCTTCTCCCTCTCTCACTCTCTCCCTCACCCTCTCTCTCCCTCTCTCTCTCTGTCTCTCTCTCCCTTTCCCCTTTCCTCTTCTCTCTCCCTCTCCTTCTACCTCTCACTTTCCCTATCTCTCACTCCCTCTCTCACATACTCCCTCTCTCTCCCTCACCATCTTTCTCTCTCACTCTCTATCTGTCTCTCTCTCTCTCCCTCCCTCTCTCTCTCACTCCCTCTTTCTCCCTCTTGCTCCCTCTCCTGCTCTCTATCTCGCACTCTCTCCCTCTCACTCCCTTTCTCTCTCTCCCTCTCCCACTCTCACACTCTCTCACCCCCTCTCTCACACCCTCTATCTCTCTCCCTCAACCCCCTTCTCTCCCCCTCTCTAATTCTCTCTTTCTCTCTCTCTCTCTCCCTCTCTCTCCCCCTCTCACTCTCACCCTCTCCCTTTCTCTCCCTCTACCTGTCTCTCTATATCTTTCCCTCTCTCTCTTTCTCCATCTCCCACTATCGCGCTCTCTCCTTCTCACTCAATCTCTCTCTATGCGTCCCTCTGTCCCTCTCTCTCTCACTCTACATCTGTCTCTTTCTCTCCCTCTCCCTCTCTCTCCCTCTCTCCCACTCTCTCCCTCACACACTCGCTCCCTCTCTCATATCTTTCTCTCTCTCACCCTCTCTCGCTCTCTCTCTACTTCCTTTCACTTCCACCCTCTCTCTCCCTCACTCTCTCCCTCCCTCTTTCCCTCCCTCAGCCTCTCATTCCCTCACACCCCTCTCTCTCTCACTCTCCCTCTCCCTCTCTCTCCCTCCCTCTCTCTCCCTCCCTCTCTCTCTTTCCCTCTCTCTCTCCTGCCTCTCTCTGTCTGTTCATCTCTCCCAATCCCCCTCATTCTCATTCTCACCCTCCCCATTTCTCTCTCCCTCCCTCTCTCTCACTTTCTCTCTATCAACCTCTCTATTCCTCTCCCGCTCTCTCTCTCACACTCTCACCTCTACCTCTCTCTCTCTCCATCTCTCTCCCTCTCTCTTTCTCTCTTTCTGTCTCTCATTCTCTCTCTTCCTCTCCTGTCTCTCTCTCCCTGTCTCTCGCCCCTCTCTCTCACTCCCTCCCACTCGCTCCCACTCTCCCTCCCCAATCTCTCTTTCTCCCTCCCTCTCTCTGCCCACTCTCTCGCTCACCCTCTCCTTCTCTCACCCTTTCCCCCACCCCATCTCTCTCCCTCTCTCTCTCTGCCTCCCTCTCCCCTTTCCTCTTCTCTTTCTCTCCCTCTCCCTCTACCTCTCACTTTCCCTTTCTCTCACTCCCTCTCTCACTTTCTCCCTCTCTCTCCCTCAACTTCTTTCTCTCTCAATCTCTATCTGTCTCTCTCTCTCCCTCCCTCTCTCTCTCTCTTGCTCCCTCTCCTGCTCTCTATCTCGCTCACTCTCCCTCTCACTCCCTTTCTCTCTCTCTCTCTCCCACTTTCACACTCTCTCACTCCCTCTCTCACACCCTCTATCTCTCTCCCTCTACCCCCTTCTCTCCCCCTCTCTTTCTCTCTGTCTTTCTCTCTCTCTCTCTCCCCCTCTTGCTCTCCCCTCTCCCTCTCTCCCTCTCCCTCTCTCTCTCTCCATCTACTTGTCTCACTCTCTCTCTTTCCCTCTCTCTCTTTCTCCATCTCCCACTATCACTCTCTCTCCTTCTCACTCAATCTCTCTCTATCCGTCCCTCTGTCACTCTCTCTCTCACTACATCTCACTCTCTTTCTCTCCCTCTCCCTCTCTCTCCCTCTCTCATATCTTTCTCTATCTCACCCTCTCTCGCTCTCTCTCTCCTTCCTCTCTCTTCCACCCTCTCTCTCCCTCAATCTCTCCCTCCCTCTCTCCCTCCATCACCCTCTCATTCCCTCACATCCCTCTCTCTCTCACTCTCCCTCCCTCTCTCCCTCCCTCTCTCTTTTTCCCTCTTTCTCTCCCGCCACTCTCTGTCTGTTTATCTCTCCCAATCCCCCTCATTCTCATTCTCACCCTCCTCATCTCTCTCCTCTCTCCCTCCCTCTCTCTCTCCCTCCCCCTCTCTCCCTTTCTCTCTCTCTCACCCTCTCGTACTATCTCCCCCTCTCACTTTGTTTCTGCCCTCTCTCTCTCTCTCCCTCTCTCATTCTCTCTCTTCCTCTCCTCTTTCTCTCTCTTTCTCTCCCCCCTCTCTCCATCTCCCACTCATTCTCTGTCTCTCCCTACCCCATCTCTCTATCTCCCTCCCTCTCTATCTCCCTTTATCTCTATGTCTATCTCACTTCCCCTCTCCCTCTCTCTCTTTCCCTCTCTCTCTTTCACTCCCTGTATCTCTCCCGATCACTCCCCCCTCTCTCTCTCTTTCTATCTCTCTTTTATCTCTCTCCCTTTCTCTCTCTCTCTCTACCTCTCTCTATCTCTCCCTCTCCCTCACTCTCACTCTATCTCACCCTCTCCCTTGCTCTCCTCCTCCCTCCATCTCTTTCTCCATTTCTCCCTGTCTCCCTCTCTTTCTCCCTCCCTCCAATCTCCCTCTCCCCCTCTCTCTCTCTCTATCTCTGCCACTGCCCCTCTCTCTCTCTCTTTCCCTATCTCACTCTAACTCAACATCTCCCTTTCTATCTATCTCTCTATATCTCTTCCTCTCCCACTCTCTCACTCCATCCCTCTGTCTTGCTTTACTTCTCCATCCCACTCTCCCCCTCACCCTCTCCCTCTCACTCTCTCCCTCACCCTCTCTCTCCCTCTCTCTCTGTCTCTCTCTCCCTCTCCCCTTTCCTCTTCTCTCTCCTTCTCCCTCTACCTCTCACTTTCCCTATCTCTCACCCTCTCTCACTCTCCCTCTCTCTCCCTCACCCTCTTTCTCTCTCACTCTCTATCTGTCTCTCTCTCTATCCCTCCATCTCTCTCTCCCTCCCTCTCTCTCCGTCTTGCTCCCTCTCCCGCTATCTCGCACTCTCTCCCTCTCACTCACTTTCTCTCTCTCCCTCTCCCACTCTGACACTCTCTCACCCCCTCTCTCACACCCTCTATCTCTCTACCTCTACCCCCTTCTCTCCCCCTCTCTTTTTCTCTCTTTCTCTCTCTCTCCCTCTCTCTCTCCCTCTCGCTCTCACTCTCTCACTTTCTCTCTCTCCCTCTACCAGTCTCTCTCTCTGTTTCCCTCTCTCTTTCTCCATCTCCAACTATCGCTCTCTCGCCTTCCCACTCAATCTCTTTCTATCCCTCCCTCTGTCCCTCTTTCTCTCACTCTACATCTCACCCTCTCTCCCTCTCCCTCTCTCTCCCTCTCTCCCACACTCTCCCTCACACACTCTCTCCCTCTCTCATATCTTTCACTCTCTCACCCTCTCTCGCTCTCTCTCCTTCCTCTCTCTTCCACCGTCTCTCTCCCTCAATCTCTCCCTCCCTCTCTCCCTCCATCACCCTCTCATTCCCTCACATCCCTCTCTCTCTCACTCTCCCTCTCCCTATTTCTCACTCCCTCTCTCACTTTCTCCCTCTCTCTCTCCCTCAACCTCTTTCTCTCTCACTCTCTATCTGTCTCCCTCTCACTCCCTCCCTCTCTCTCTCTCTCTCTTGCTCCCTCTCCCGCTCTCTATCTCGCTCTCTCTCCATCTCACTCCCTTTCTCTCTCTCCCTCTCCCACTCTCACACTCTCACACCCCTCTCTCACACCCTCTATCTCTCTCCATCAACCCCCTTCTCTCCCCCTCTCTTTTTCTCTGTCTTTCTCTCTCTCTCTCCCTCTCTCTCTCACCCCTCTCGCTCTCCCCTCTCCCTCTCTCTCCTCTACCTGTCTCTCTCTCTTTCCCTCTCTCTCTTTCTCCATCTCCCACTACCGCTCTCTCTCTTTCTCACTCATTCTCTCTCTATCCGTCCCTTGGTCCCTGCCTCTCTCACTCTACATTGCACTCTCTTTCTCTACCTCTCCCTCTCTCTCCTGCTCTCCCACACTCTCCCTCACACACTCTCTCCCTCTCTCATATCTTTCTCTCTCTCACCCTCTCTCGCTCTCTCTCCCTCCTCTCTCTTCCACCCACTCTCTCCCTCACTCTCTCCCTCCCTCTCTCCGTCCCTCACCCTCTCATTCCCTCATACCTCTCTCTCTCTCACTCTCCCTCTCCCTCTTTCTCCCTCCCTCCCTCCCTCTATCTCTCCTGCTGCTCTCTGTCTGTTTATCTCTCCCAATCCCCATTCTCATTCTCTCCCTCCCAACTCTCTCCTCTCTCCCTCCCTCTCTCACTCACTTTCTCTCTCTTTCTTTCTACCTCTCTTTCTCTATCTCTCTCCCATTCTCTCTCTCACTCTCTCACCTCTACCTCTCTCTCTCTTTCTCTCTCTATCCCTCCCTCTCCCTCCACCCTCTCTATCTCCCTCCCTCTCTCTATTTCTCTCTCTCTCTCACCCTCTCGCACTATCTCCCCCTCTCACTTTCTGTCTCTACCCTCTCTCTCTCTCCCTCTCTCATTCTCTCTCTTCCTCCCCTCTCTCTCTCTCTCTTTCTCACCCCCTCTCTCTCCATCTCCCACTCACTCTCTGTCTCTCCCACCCAATCTCTCTCTCTCCCTCTTTCTCCTTCTCTATCTCTCTCCCCCTCTCCCTCTCTCTCTCCCTCTCCCTCTCTTTCACTCCCTCTCTCTCTCTCTCTATTTCCCTCTCTTTCTCCCTCCCTCTTAATCTCCCTCTCACTCTCTCTCTCTTTCCCTATCTCACTCTAACTCACCATCTCCCTTTCTATCTATCTCTCTATATCTCTTCCTCTCCCTCTCTCACTCTCTCACTCCATCCCTCTGTCTTGCTTTCCTTCTCCATCCATCTATCCCCCTCTCCCTCTCACTTTCCCTCTCTCTCTCTATCTCTGCCTCTCCCACAACATCTCTCATTCACTCTCATTTTCACTCTGCCCTCTCACTCTCTCTCTCCCTCTCTCTCTCTCTCCCTCTCGCTGTCTCTCGGCCTCCCCTTCCCTCTCTCCCACCCTCTCTCTCGCTCTCACTCCCATACTCTCTCTCGCTCTCTCTCCATTTCTCTCTCTCTCCCAATCCCACCTTCACACTCTATCCCTCTCTTTCTCTCTCTACCTCTCTCTATCTCTCTCCCTCTACCCCGTTCACTCCCCCTCTGTTTCTCTCTCTACCTCCCTCTCTAACTATCTCTCTCTCCCTCCCTCTCTCTTTCTCTCTCACTCTTTCACCCTCTTTCTCTCTCTCCACTCTCTCTATATCTTTCTCTCAAACTCTCTCTCTCCATCTCCCCTTCTCTCTTTAACTTTCTCTCCCTCTCCCACTCTCTCCCTTCCTCTATCTCTCCCTCTATCTCTCTTTCTCTATCTCTCTCTCCCTCCCCCTCTCCCCCTCTCCCTCTCTCTCCCCCTCTCTCTCTCTCCCTCTCTCTCACACCGTCCCCTTCTCTCTCTCCCCCTCTCTCTCTCCAACTCTATCTCTGTCCATCCATCTCTCTCACCCCATTTCTCTCTCCCTCTCCCTCTCTCCCTCTCCCTCTCTCTCTCTCTCCCTCTCTCACTCTCTCTATCTCTCTCTCCCTCTCTCCTTCTCTGTCCCTCCACTATCTCTGATCCTCTCTCTCTCTCTCTCTCTCATTCTCTCTGTCTCCCTTCCTCACTCTCTCTCTCCCTCTCTCTATCTCCATCACCTCTCCCGTGTACTCTCTGTCCCTCTCTGTCACTCTCCCGCCCTTTCACTCTCTCACACTACTTTTGCCTCTCCCTCCCTCTCTCCCTCCCTCCCTCTCTCCTTCTCTCTCTCTCCCTCTCTCTCTCCAAATCTCTCTCAGTCCATCCATCTCTCTGTCTCTCCCCCTCTCTCTCTCTCCTTCTCCCTCACTCCCTCTCCCTCTCTCTCTCTCTATCTCTCCCTCCCTCTCAGTCCATCCATCTCTCTCGCCCCTCTCTCGCTCCTTCTCCTTTTCTACCTCTCCATCTCTCTCTCCCTCACCCCCTCTCTCTCTATCTATCTCTCTCTCTCCCTCTCTCCTTTTGCTCTTACTCTGTTCCTCTCTCTCTCTCTCTCTATCTCCCTCTCTCTCTGTCTCCCTCCCTCACAATCTCTCTCCCTCCCTCTCCCTCACACTCCCCAATCTCCCTCCCTCTCCCTTCCACTTTCCCTCTCTCTATCTGTACCTCCCTCTCCCTCTCTCTCTCATTCTCCCTCTCTTTCTCTGTCCCTCTCTCTCACTCCCACTCTCTCTCACTTTCTCTCTCACTTCCTCTCTCATTCGCTCTCCCTCACAGCCTCTCTCCCTCTCTCTCCCACCCCTATATCTCTCCATCCCTCTCCCTCTTTCTTTCTCTCTTTCTCTCGCTCTTTCTCTCCATCTCACCCTCTCCCTCTCTCTCACTCTCTGCCTCTCCCTCTCTCTCTCTTTCCCTCTCCCTCTGTC
This sequence comes from Narcine bancroftii, assembly GCF_036971445.1. NCBI lineage: Eukaryota > Metazoa > Chordata > Chondrichthyes > Torpediniformes > Narcinidae > Narcine > Narcine bancroftii. Next base: position 157,509 of record NW_027211922.1, read on the forward strand.
CCTCTCTCTTTCTCTCCCTCTCCCTCTCTTGGTCCCTCTCTCCCACTCTCTCACACATCACCCCTCTCTCTCCCTCTCTCTTCCTCTCACTCTCCCTCTTTCTCTCCCTCTCCCTCGCTCTCTCTCTCTCTCTCCTTCCCGTATATCTCTCTCTCTACCCTTCTCTCTGTCTCTCATTCTCCCTCTCTCTCTCACTCCTTCTCCCTCTCTTTCCCACTCTATCACTCTCCCTCTCACTCTCTCTCTCTCACTCTCCCCTCTCTGTCTCTCTCTCTCAATATATCTCTCCCTATCTCTCTCTCTCTCTCCCCACTCTCTCTCTCTCCCACTCCCTCTCTCTCACTCTCCTCCTCTCTCTCCCTCTTCTTCTCCCCCTCTCTCTCTGTCTCTCTCCCTATCTCTCTCCCTTTCTCTCTCACTCCCTTTATCTCTCTCCCTACTCTCTCTCACCCACTCCCTCTCTCTCCCTCTCCCTCTCACTCCCTCTCTGTCCCTCTCTCACTTTCTCCATCTCCCACTCTCTATCTCTCTCTCTCCCTCTCCCTCTCACTCTATCTCTCTCCCTCTCTCCTTGCCCCTCTCTCTCTCACTCTACCTCTCATTCTCTTTCTCTCCCTCTCCCTCTCTCTCTCTCTCCCACTTTCTCCCTCACACTCTTTCACTCACACTCTCTGTCTCCCTCTCTCTCTATCTTTCTCTCTCTCCCCCTCTCTCTCCTCTCACTCTCTCTCTCTCTTTTTCTCTCTCTCTTTCTCTCCATCTTAACCTCTCCCTCTCTCTCTCTTCACCTCTCACTCTCACTACATGTCACTACTTCTCTCCCTCTCCCTCTCTATCTTGCTCTCCCTCTTTCCCTCCCTCCCTCTCTCTCCCTCTTGCTCCCTCTCCCGCTCTCTATCTCGCTCTCTCTCTCTCTCTCACTCCCTTTCTCTCTCTCCCTCTCCCACTCTCACACTCTCTCACCCCTATCTCACACCCTCTATCTCTCTCCATCAACCCCCTTCTCTCCCTCTCTCCTTTTCTCTGTCTTTCTGTCTCTCTCTCCCTCTCTCTCTCCCCCCTCTCGCTCTCCCCTCTCACTCTCTCTCTCCCTCTACCTGTCTCTCTTTCTTTACCTCTCTCTCTTTCTCCATCTCCAACTACCGCTCTCTCTCCTTATCACTCAATCTCTGTCTATCCGTCCATTGGTCCCTGTCTCTCTCACTCTACATCTCACTCTCTTTCTCTCCCTCTCTCTCTCCTGCTCTCCCACACTCTCCCTCACACACTCTATCCCTCTCTCATATCTTTCTCTCTCTCACCCTCTCTCGCTCTCTCTCCCTCCTCTCTCTTCCTCCCACTCTCTTCCTCACTCTCTCCCTCCCTCTCTCCGTCCCTCACCCTCTCATTCCCTCATACCCCTCTCTCTCACTCTCCCTCTCCCTCTCTCTCTCTCCCTCCCTCTCTCTATCTCTCCTACCTCTGTCTGTTTATCTCTTCCAATCCCCATTCTCATTCTCTCCCTCCCAACTCTCTCCTCTCTCCCTCCCTCTCTCACTCACTTTCTCTCTCTCTCTCTATCAACCTCTCTCTCTTCCTCTCCCGTTCTCTCTCTCACTCTCTCACCTCTACCTCTCTCACTTTCTCTCTCTCCCCCTCCCTCTCCCTCCACCCTCTCTCTCTCCCTCTATCTCTCTCTCTTTCTCTCTCTCTCTCACCCTCTCACACTATCTCCCCATCTCACTGTCTGTCTCTACCCTCTCTCTCTCTCTCCCTCTCTCATTCTCTCTCTTCCTCTCCTCACTCTCTCTCTCTTTTTCTCCCCCTCTCTCTCTCTCCATCTCCCACTCACTCTCTGTCTCTCCCACCCCATCTCTCTATCTCCCTCCCTCTCTCTCTCTCCCTCTTTCTCTTTCTCGATCTCTCTCCCCCTCTCCCTCTCTCTCCCTCCCTCTCTCTCTTTCTACCTCTCTTTCACTATCTCTCTTCCATTCTCTCTCTCACCTCTACCTCTCTCTCTCTTTCTCTCTCTCTCCCTCCCTCTCCCTTCACCCTCTCTATCTCCCTCTCTCTCTCTTTCTCTCTCTCTCTCACCCTCTCGCACTATCTCCCCCTCTCACTGTCTGTCTCTACCCTCTCTCTCTCTCCCTCTCTCATTCTCTCTCTTCCTCCCCTCTCTCTCTCTTTCTCTCCCCCTTTCTCTCCATCTCCCACTCACTCTCTGTCTCTCCCACCCATCTCTCTCTCTCTCCCACTTTCTCTTTCTCTATCTCTCTCCCTCTCTCCCTCTCTCTCTCCCTCTCCCTCTCTTTCACTCCCTCCCTCTCTCTCTCTCTATTTCCCTCTCTTTCTTCCTCCCTCTTAATCTCCCTCTCCCTCTCTCTCTCTCTTTCCCTATCTCACTCTAACTCACCATCTCCCTTTCTATCTATCTCTCTATATCTCTTCCTCTCCCTCTCTCACTCTCTCACTCCATCCCTGTCTTGCTTTCCTTCTCCATCCATCTATCCCCCTCTCCCTCTCACTTTCCCTCTCTCTCTCTATCTCTGCCTCTCCCACTACATCTCTCATTCACTCTCATTCTCACTCCGCCCTCTCACTCTCTCTCCCCCTCTCTCTCTCTCCCTCTCCCTCTCTCTCTGCCTCCCCTACCTCTCTCCCACCCTCTCTCTCACTCTCATTCCCACACTCTCTCTCTCTCACTCTCCCCTCTCTGTCTCTCTCTCAATATATCTCTCCCTATCTCTCTCTCCCTCTCTCTCTCTCTCCCCACACTCTCTCTCCCACTCCCTCTCTCTCACTCTCCTCCTCTCTCTCCCTCTTCTCCCCCAATCTCTCTCTGTCTCTCTCCCTATCTCTCTCCATTTCTCTCTCTCTCCCTTTATCTCTCTCCCTACTCTCTCTCACCCACTCCCTCTCTCTCCCTCTCCCTCTCATCCTCTCTCTGTCCCTCTCTCACTTTCTCCATCTCCCACTCTCTCTATCTATCTCTCCCTCTCCCACCCACTCTATCTCTCTCCCTCTCTCCTTGTCCCTCTCTCTCTCACTCTACCTCATTCTCTTTCTCTCCCTCTCCCTCTCTCTCTCTCTCCCACTTTATCCCTCATACTCTCTCCCTCACACTCTCTGTCTCCCTCTCTCTCTATCTTTCTCTCTCTCCCCCCTCGCTCTCTAACTCTCCCTGTCTCTCTCCTCTCACTCTTTCTCTCTCTTTTTCTCTCTCTCTTTCTCTCCATCTTAACCTCTCCCTCTCTCTCTCTTTACCTCTCACTCTCACTACATCACACTATTTCTCTCCCTCTCCCTCTCTATCTTGCTCTCCCTCTCCCACTCTCTCCCTCTCCTTCTCTCTCTCCTTCTCTCTCGCTCACACTGTCCCTCTCTCACTCTCTCCCTCACCCTTTCTGTCTCCCTCTCTCTCTGTCTCTCTCTCCCCTTCCCTCTTCTCTTTCTCTCCCTCTCCCTCTCTCTTTCCCTATCTCTCACTCCCTCTCTCATTTTCTCCCTCTGTCCCTCTCCCTCTCTATCTTGCTCTCCCTCTCTCTCTCCAACTCTCTCCCTCTCCTTCTCTCTCTCCCTCTCTCTCGCTCACCCTGTCCCTCTCTCACTCTCTCCCTCAACCTCTCTCTCTCCCTCTCTCTCTGTCTCCCTCTCCCTCTCCCCCTCCTCTTTCTCTCCCTTTCTCTTTCCCTATCTCTAACTCCCTCTCTCATTTGCTCCCTCTCTCTCTCCCTCTCCCTATTTCTCTCTCCCTCACACTCTAACCCTCTCTCTCTCTCCCTCCCCCTCTCTCTCCCACTCCCTTGCTCTCCCACTCGCTCCCTCTCCCGCTCTCTCTCTCACTTTCTCTCCCACTCACTCCCTTTCTCTCTCTACTCTCCCACTCACACTCGCCCCCCTCTCTCTTTCTCTCTCTCTTGCACCCTCTATCTCTCTCCCTCTACCCCCTTCTCTCACATTCTAATTTTCTCTCTTTTCTCTCTCTCCATCTCTCTCTCCCCCCTCTCTCTCACCCTCTCTCTCTCTCTCCCTCTCCCTGTCTCTCTCTGTCCCTCTCTCTTTCTCCATCTCCCACTATCACTCTCTCTTTCCCTTCTCAGTCTCTCTCTCCATCCCTCCCTTTGTCCCTCTCTCTCACTCTACCTCTCACTCTCTTTCACTCCCTCTCCCTCTTTCTCCACTCTCCCACACTTTCCCTCACACTCTATCTCCATCTCCCTCTCTCTCTCCCTCTCTCATATCTTTCTCTCTCTCTCACCCACTCTCGCTCTCTCTCCTTCCTGTTTCATCCACCATCTCTCTCCCTCTCCCTCCCTCTCACTCTCCCTCTCTCTGTCCCTCCTCTCTTTCTCCCTCCCTCTCCCTCTCCCTCTCTCACTCTCTCTCTCCCTCTCCTTCTGCCTCCCTCTCTACCTCGGTCTCTGTCTCCATCTCACGCTCCCTCTCTCACACTCTCCCTCTCTTTCTCTGTCCCTCTCTCTCTCACTCCCTCTCTCTCTCTTTCTCTCCCACCCTCTCTCACTCACTCTCCCTCACTCTCTCTCCCCTATATCTCTCTCTCTCCCATTTTTTCTGTCCCTCTCACTCTCTCTCTGTCCCTCTCTCTCTTTCTCCATCTCCCATTCCTCTCTATCTCTCTCTCTCCCTCTCCCTCTCACTCTATCTCACTCCCTCTCTCCCTGTCCCTCTTTTTCACTCTAGCTCTCACTCTTTCTCTCCCTCTCCCTCTCTCTCTCACTCTCCCACTCTCTCCCTCACACTCACTCTCCCTCTCTCTCACCCTCTCTCTATATCTTTCTCTTTCTCCACCCTCTCTCTCTCCATCTCTCTCCCTCTCTTTCTCTCTTTCTGTCTCTCATTCTCTCTTTTCCTCTCCTTTCTCTCTCCCTGTCTCTCCACCCTCACCATCTCCCACTCACTCTCTCTCTCCCTCCCCCATCTCTCTCTCTCCCTCCCTCTCTCTCACGCCCACTCTCTCGCTCACCCTATCCCTCTCTCACCCTCTCCCTCACCCTCTCCCTCTCCCTCTCTCTCTCTCTGTCTCTCTCTCCCTCTCCCATTTCCTCTTCTCTTTCTCTCCCTCTCCCTCTACATTTCACTTTCCCTATCTGTCACTCCCTCTCTCACTTTCTCCCTCTCTCTCCCTCATCCTCTTTCTCTCTCACTCACTATCTGTCTCTCTCTCTCTCCCTCCTTCTCTCTCTCTCTTGCTCCCTCTCCCGCTCTCTATCTCGCTCTCTCTCACTCTCCCACTCTCACACTCTCACTCCCTCTCTCACACCCTCTATCTCTCTCCCTCTACCCCCTTCTCTCCCCCTCTCTTTTTCTCTGTCTTTCTCTCTCTGTCTCCCTCTCTCTCCCCCTCTCACTCTCACCCTCTCCCTCTCTCTCTCCCTCTACCTCTCTCTCTCTTTCCCTCTCTCTCTTTCTCCATCTCCCACTATCACTCTCTCCTTCTCACTCAAACTCTCTCTATCCGTCCCTCTGTCCCTCTCGCTCTCACTCTACATCTCACTCCCTTTCTCTCCCACTCCCTCTCTCTCCCTCTCTCCCACACTCTCTCCCTCTCTTGCTCTCTCCTTCCTCTCTCTTCCACCCTCTCTCTCCCTCACTCTCTCCCTCTCTCTCTCCCTCCATCACCCTCTCATTCCCTCACACCCCTCTCTCTCTCACTCTCCCTCTCCCTTTCTCCCTCCCTCTCTCTTTTTCCCTCTCTCTTTCTCCAACCACTCTCTGTCTGTTTATCTCTCCCAATCCCCCTCATTCTCATTCTCACCCTCCCCATCTCTCTCCTCTCTCCCTCCATCTCTCTCTCACTTTCTCTCTCTCTCTATCAACCTCTCTCTTCCTCTCCTGTTCTCTCTCTCACTCTCTCACCTCCACCTCTCTCTCTCTTTCTCTCTCCCATCCCTCTCCCTCCCCCCTCTCTCTCCCTCCCTCTCTCTCTTTCTCTCTCTCACCCTCTCGCTCTATCTCCCCCTCTCACTGTTTGTTTCTAACCTCTCTCTCTACCCCTCTCATTCTCTCTCTTCCTCTCCTCTCTCTCTCTCTTTCTCTCCCCCTCTCTCTCCATCTCCCACTCACTCTGTCTCTCCCTCCTCCATCTCTCTATCTCCCTCCCTCCCTCTCTCTCCCTTTATCACTTTGTCTATCTCACTTCCCCTCTCCCTCACTCTCTCTCTCCCTCTCTCTCTTTCACTCTATCTCTCCCACTCCCCCCTCTCTCTCTCTCTTTCTACCTCTCTTTAATCTCTCTCCCTTTTGCTCTCTCTCTCTACTTCTCTCTATCTCTCCCTCTCCCTCACTCACTCTCTCTCTCTATCTCACCCTCTCTCTCGCTCTCCTCTCTCCCTCTCTTTCTCCATCTCTCTCTCTGTCTCTTTTTCTTTCTCTCTCCCACCCTCTCCCTCTATCTCACTCTCTCCCTCTCTCTCTCTCTCTCTATCTCCCTCTCTCTCTTTCTCCCTCCCTCCAATCTCCCACTCCCTCTCTCTCTCTATCTCTGCCACTCCGCCTCTCTCTCTCTTTCGCTATCTCACTCTAACTCAACATCTCCCTTTCTATCTATCTCTCTATATCTCTTCCTCTCCCTCTCTCTCTCACTCCATCCCTCTGTCTTGCTTTACTTCTCCATCCCTCTCTCCCCCTCCCCCTTTCCCTCTCTCACTCTCTCCCTCACCCTCTCTCTCTCCCTCTCTCTCTCTGTCTCTCTCTCCCTCTCCCCTTTCCTCTTCTCTCTTCCTCTCCCTCTACCTCTCACTTTCCCTATCTCTCACTCCCTCTCTCACTTTCTCCCTCTCTCTCCCTCACCCTCTTTCTCTCTCACTCTCTATCTGTCTCTCTCTCTCTCCCTCCCTCTCTCTCTCCCTCTCACCCTCCTTCTCTCACTCTCTCCCTCACCTGCTCTCTATCTTGCAATCTCTCCCTCTCACTCCCTTTCTCTCTCTCCCTCTCCCACTCTCATACTCTCTCACCCCCTCTCTCACACCATCTATCTGTCTCCCTCTAACCCCTTCTCTCCCCCTCTCTTTTTCTCTCTTTCTCTCTCTCTCCCTCTCTCTCCCCCTCTCGCTCTCACTCTCTTCCTTTCTCACTCTCCCTCTACCTGTCCCTTTCTCTCTTTCCCTCTCTCTCTCTCCATCTCCCACTATCACGCTCTCTCCTTCTCACTCAATCTCTCTATCTGTCCTTCTGTCCTTCTCTCTCTCACTTTACATCTCACTCTCCTTCTCTCCCTCCCTCTCTCTCCCTCCTTCTCTCTCTCTCACCCTCTCGCACTATCTCCCCCTCTCATTGTTTGTTTCTACCCTCTCTCTCTCTCTCCCTCTCTCATTCTCCCTCTTCCTCTCCTCTCTCTCTCTCTTTCTCTCACCCCTCTCTCTCCATCTCCCACTCACTGTCTCTCCCTCCCCATCTCTCTATCTCCCTCCCTCTCGCTCTCTCCTTTTTTCTCATTGTCTATCTCACTTCCCCTCTCCCTCTCTCTCTCCCTCTCCCTCTCACCCTCCTTCTCTCACTCTCTCCCTCTCTTTCTCTGTCCCTCACTCTCTCACTCCCCCTCTCTCTCTCTTTCTCTCCCAACCTCTCTCACTCGCTCTCCCTCGATCTCTCCCTCCCCTATATCTCTCTCTCTTCCATTCTCTCTGTCTCTCCCTCTCACTCTCTCTCTGTCCCTCTCTCTCTTTCTCCATCTCCCATTCCTCTCTATTTCTCTCTCTCTCCCTCTCCCTCTCACTCTATCTCACTCCCTCTCTCCCTGTCCCTCTCTCTCACTCTAGCTCTCACTCTCTTTCTCTCCCTCTACCTCTCTCTCTCACTCCCACTCTCTCCCTCACACTCCCTCCCCCTCTCTCTCCCTCTCTCTATAACTTTCTCTCTCTCCACCCTCTCTCTCTCCATCCCTCTCCCTCCCTCTTTCTCTCTTTCTGTCTCTCATTCTCTCTCTTCCTCTCCTCTCACTCTCCCTGTCACTCCCCCCTCTCTCTCACTCCATCTCCCACTCACTCTATCGCTCCCTCCCCATCTCTCTCTCTCTCTCCCTCTCTCTCTCTCGCCCACTCTCTCGCTCACCCTCTCCCTCTTTCACCCTCTCCCTCACCCTCTCTCTCTCCCTCTCTCTCTCTGTCTCTCTCTCCCTCTCCCCTTTCCTCTTCTCTTTCTCTCTCTCCCTCTACCTCTCACTCTCCCTATCTCTCACTTCCTCTCTCACTTTCTCCCTCTCTCTCCCTCTCTCTCGCTCACCCTCTTTCTCTCTAACTCTATCTGACTCTCTATCTCTCCCTCCCTATCTCTCTCTTGCTCCCTCTCCCGCTCTCTATCTCGCTCTCTCTCCCTCTCACTCCCTTTCTCTTTCTCCCTCTCCCACTCTCACACTTCTCTCACGCCCTCTCTCACACCCTCTATCTCTCTCCCTCTACCCCCTTCTCTCCCCCTCTCTTTTTCTCTCTTTCTGTCTCTCTCCCTCTCTCTCTCCCCCTCACACTCACCCTCTCCCTCTTTCTCTCCCTCTACCTCTCTCAATCTCTCTCTTTCCCTCTCTCTCTTTCTGCATCTCCCACTATCACTCTCTCTCCTTCTCACTCAATCTCTCTCTATCCGTCCCTCTGTCCCTCTCTCTCTCACTCTACATCTCACTCCTTTCTCTCCCTCTCCCTCTCTCTCCCTCTCTCTCCCTCTCTCCCACACTCTCTCCCTCTCTCATATCTTTCTCTCTCTTACCCTCTCTCACTCTCTCTCCTTCCTCTCTCTTCCACCCTCTCTCTCCCGCACTCTCTCCCTCCCTCTCCCTCCATCACCCTCTCATTCCCTCACACCCCTCTCTCTCTCACTCTCCCTCTCCCTCTCTCTCCCTCCCTCTCTCTTTTTCCCCCTCTCTCTCTCTCTCCCGCCACTCTCTTTCTGTTTATCTCTCCCAATCCCCCTCATTCTCATTCTCACCCTCCCCATCTCTCTCCTCTCTCCCTCCATCTCTCTCTCACTCTCTCTCTCTCTCTATCAACCTCTCTCTTCCTCCCCCGTTCTCTCTCTCACTCTCTCACCTCCACCTCTCTCTCTCTTTCTCTCTCCCATCCCTCTCCCTCCCCCCTCTCTCTCCCTCCCTCTCTCTCTTTCTCTCTCTCACCCTCTCGCTCTATCTCCCCCTCTCACTGTTTGTTTCTAACCTCTCTCTCTACCCCTCTCATTCTCTCTCTTCCTCTCCTCTCTCTCTCTCTTTCTCTCCCCCTCTCTCTCCATCTCCCACTCACTCTGTCTCTCCCTCCTCCATCTCTCTATCTCCCTCCCTCCCTCTCTCTCCCTTTATCACTTTGTCTATCTCACTTCCCCTCTCCCTCACTCTCTCTCTCCCTCTCTCTCTTTCACTCTATCTCTCCCACTCCCCCCTCTCTCTCTCTTTCTACCTCTCTTTAATCTCTCTCCCTTTCGCTCTCTCTCTCTACTTCTCTCTATCTCTCCCTCTCCCTCACTCACTCTCTCTCTCTATCTCACCCTCTCTCTCGCTCTCCTCTCTCCCTCTCTTTCTCCATCTCTCTCTCTGTCTCTTTTTCTTTCTCTCTCCCACCCTCTCCCTCTATCTCACTCTCTCCCTCTCTCTCTCTCTCTCTCTCTATCTCCCTCCCTCTCTTTCTCCCTCCCTCCAATCTCCCACTCCCTCTCTCTCTCTATCTCTGCCACTCCGCCTCTCTCTCTCTTTTGCTATCTCACTCTAACTCAACATCTACCTTTCTATCTATCTCTCTATATCTCTTCCTCTCCCTCTCTCTCTCACTCCATCCCTCTGTCTTGCTTTACTTCTCCATCCCTCTCTCCCCCTCCCCCTTTCCCTCTCTCACTCTCTCCCTCACCCTCTCTCTCTCCCTCTCTCTCTCTGTCTCTCTCTCCCTCTCCCCTTTCCTCTTCTCTCTTCCTCTCCCTCTACCTCTCACTTTCCCTATCTCTCACTCCCTCTCTCACTTTCTCCCTCTCTCTCCCTCACCCTCTTTCTCTCTCACTCTCTATCTGTCTCTCTCTCTCTCCCTCCCTCTCTCTCTCCCTCTCACCCTCCTTCTCTCACTCTCTCCCTCACCTGCTCTCTATCTTGCAATCTCTCCCTCTCACTCCCTTTCTCTCTCTCCCTCTCCCACTCTCATACTCTCTCACCCCCTCTCTCACACCATCTATCTGTCTCCCTCTAACCCCTTCTCTCCCCCTCTCTTTTTCTCTCTTTCTCTCTCTCTCCCTCTCTCTCCCCCTCTCGCTCTCACTCTCTTCCTTTCTCACTCTCCCTCTACCTGTCCCTTTCTCTCTTTCCCTCTCTCTCTCTCCATCTCCCACTATCGCGCTCTCTCCTTCTCACTCAATCTCTCTATCTGTCCTTCTGTCCTTCTCTCTCTCACTTTACATCTCACTCTCTTTCTCTCCCTCCCTCTCTCTCCCTCCTTCTCTCTCTCTCACCCACTCGCACTATCTCCCCCTCTCATTGTTTGTTTCTACCCTCTCTCTCTCTCTCCCTCTCTCATTCTCCATCTTCCTCTCCTCTCTCTCTCTCTTTCTCTCACCCCTCTCTCTCCATCTCCCACTCACTGTCTCTCCCTCCCCATCTCTCTATCTCCCTCCCTCTCGCTCTCTCCTTTTTTCTCATTGTCTATCTCACTTCCCCTCTCCCTCTCTCTCTCCCTCTCCCTCTCACCCTCCTTCTCTCACTCTCTCCCTCTCTTTCTCTGTCCCTCACTCTCTCACCCCCCCTCTCTCTCTCTTTCTCTCCCAACCTCTCTCACTCGCTCTCCCTCGATCTCTCCCTCCCCTATATCTCTCTCTCTTCCATTCTCTCTGTCTCTCCCTCTCACTCTCTCTCTGTCCCTCTCTCTCTTTCTCCATCTCCCATTCCTCTCTATTTCTCTCTCTCTCCCTCTCCCTCTCACTCTATCTCACTCCCTCTCTCCCTGTCCCTCTCTCTCACTCTAGCTCTCACTCTCTTTCTCTCCCTCTACCTCTCTCTCTCTCACTCCCACTCTCTCCCTCCCCCTCTCTCTCCCTCTCTCTATATCTTTCTCTCTCTCCACCCTCTCTCTCTCCATCCCTCTCCCTCCCTCTTTCTCTCTTTCTGTCTCTCATTCTCTCTCTTCCTCTCCTCTCTCTCTCCCTGTCACTCCCCCCTCTCTCTCACTCCATCTCCCACTCACTCTATCGCTCCCTCCCCATCTCTCTCTCTCTCTCCCTCTCTCTCTCTCGCCCACTCTCTCGCTCACCCTCTCCCTCTCTCACCCTCTCCCTCACCCTCTCTCTCTCCCTCTCTCTCTCTGTCTCTCTCTCCCTCTCCCCTTTCCTCTTCTCTTTCTCTCTCTCCCTCTACCTCTCACTCTCCCTATCTCTCACTTCCTCTCTCACTTTCTCCCTCTCTCTCCCTCTCTCTCGCTCACCCTCTTTCTCTCTAACTCTATCTGACTCTCTATCTCTCCCTCCCTATCTCTCTCTTGCTCCCTCTCCCGCTCTCTATCTCGCTCTCTCTCCCTCTCACTCCCTTTCTCTCTCTCCCTCTCCCACTCTCACACTTCTCTCACGCCCTCTCTCACACCCTCTATCTCTCTCCCTCTACCCCCTTCTGTCCCCCTCTCTTTTTCTCTGTCTTTCTGTCTCTCTCCCTCTCTCTCTCCCCCTCACACTCACCCTCTCCCTCTTTCTCTCCCTCTACCTGTCTCAATCTCTCTCTTTCCCTCTCTCTCTTTCTCCATCTCCCACTATCACTCTCTCTCCTTCTCACTCAATCTCTCTCTATCCGTCCCTCTGTCCCTCTCTCTCTCACTCTACATCTCACTCCTTTCTCTCCCTCTCCCTCTCTCTCCCTCTCTCTCCCTCTCTCCCACACTCTCTCCCTCTCTCATATCTTTCTCTCTCTTACCCTCTCTCACTCTCTCTCCTTCCTCTCTCTTCCACCCTCTCTCTCCCGCACTCTCTCCCTCCCTCTCCCTCCATCACCCTCTCATTCCCTCACACCCCTCTCTCTCTCACTCTCCCTCTCCCTCTCTCTCCCTCCCTCTCTCTTTTTCCCCCTCTCTCTCTCTCTCCCGCCACTCTCTTTCTGTTTATCTCTCCCAATCCACCTCATTCTCATTCTCACCCTCCCCATCTCTCTCCTCTCTCCCTCCCTCTCTCTCTCACTTTCTCTCTCTCTCTGTCAACCTCTCTCTTCCTCTCCCGTTTTCTCTCTCACTCTCTCACCTCCACCTATCTCTCTCTTTCTCTCTCTCCCCCTCCCTCTCCCTCCCCCCTCTCTCCCCCTCCCTCTCTCTCTTTCTCTCTCTCACCCTCTCGCACTATCTCCCCCTCTCACTGTATGTTTCTAGCCTCTCTCTCTCCCCCTCACATTCTCTCTCTTCCTCTCCTCTCTCTCTCTTTTTCTCCCCCCTCTCTCTCCATCACCCACTCACTCTCTGTCTCTCCCTCCTCCATCTCTCTATCTCCCTCCCTCCCTCTCTCTCCCTTTATCACTTTGTCTATCTCACTTCCCCTCTCCCTCACTCTCTCTCACCCTCTCTCTCTTTCACTCTATCTCTCCCACTCCCCCCTCTCTCTCTCTTTCTACCTCTCTTTTATCTCTTTCCCTTTCTCTCTTTCGCTCTCTCTCTCCCTCTCACTCTCTCTCCCACTCTCTCTCTCTGTCCCTCTCACTCTCTCCCTCTCCCTCCCTCTCCTTCTATCCCTCTCTTTCTCTCACTCTCCCCTCTCTCTCTCTCACTATCTCTCTCCCTCTCTCACTCTCCCTCATTCTCACTCCCTCCCTCACTCTCTCTCTCCCTCTCTCTATCTCCATCTCCCTCTCAAATCCTCACCCGTGCACTCTCTGTCCCACTCTTTAAATCTCCAGACCTCGCACTCTCTCACTCTACTTTTCCCTCTCTCCCCCTCTCCTTCTCTCTCTCTCCCTCTCTCTCCCCCTCTCTCTCTGTCCCTCTCTCTCTCCAACTCTCTCTCTGTCCATCTGTCTCTCTCCCACTCTCTCTCCCTCTCTCTCTCTATCCCTCTCTCCATTTTATTCTCTCACTCTCTCTCCCTCTCCCTCTCTGTCCCTCTCTCTCACTCTCCCTCTTTCTCTCTCACTCTCCCTCTCTTTCTCTGTCCATCTCTCTCTCCCCCTCCCTCTCTTTCTCTCCCACTTCCTCTCTCACTCACTCTCCCTCGCACTCTCCCCCTCTCCCTCTCTCCCTCTCTCTCTCCCACCCTTATATCTCTCTCTCTTGCTCTCCCTCTCTCTCCCATACTCTCACCCACCCCCCTCTCTCTCCCTCTCTCTTGCTCTCCCTCTCCCTCTCACTCTCTCTCGCTCTCTCTCTCCCCTTATCTCTCTCTCTCTCCCCTTCTGTCTCTCCCTCTCCCTCTCTCTCTCACTCCTTCTCCCTCTCTTTCCCTATTCTCTCTCTCCCTCTCCCCTCTCTGTTTCCCTCTCTCTCTCTTTCTCTCACAATATCTCTCCCTATCTCTCTCCCTCTCTCTCTCCCCACTCTTTCTACGCTCCTCCTCTCTCTCACTCTCTTTCTCCCCCTCTCTCTCTGTCTGTCTCTCTCTCCATCTCCCTTTCTCTCTCTCTCCCCACTCTCTCCCACCCACTCCCATTTTCTACCTCTCCCTCTCACTCTCTCTGTCCCTCTCTCTCTTTCTCCATCTCCCACTCTCACTCTCTCCCTCTCCCTCTCACTCTATCTCTCTCCCTCTCTCCCTGTCCCTCTCTCTCTCACTCCACCTCTCTCTCTCTTTCTCTCCCACCCTCTCTCACTCGATCTCCCTCGCTCTCTCCCTCCCCTTTATCTCGCTCTCTCCCATTCTCCCTGTCTCTCCCTCTCACACTCTCTCTGTCCCTCTCTCTCTTTCTCCATCACCCATTCCTCTCTATCTCTCTCTCTCCATCTCCAGCTCACTCTATCTCACTTCATCTCTCCCTGTCCCTCTCTCTCTCACTCTAGCTCTAACTCTCTTGCTCTCCCTCTCCCTCTCTCTCTCTCTCACTATCCCACTCTCTCTCTCTCTCCCTCTCTCTCTATCTTTCTCTCTCTCCACCCTCTCTCTCTCCATCTCTCTCCCTCTCTCTTTCTCTCTTTCTGTCTCTCATTCCCTCTCTCTCTCTCTCTCCCTGTCTCTCCCCACTCTCTCTCACTCCATCTCCCACTCACTCTCTCTCCCTCCCCCATCTCTCTCTCTCCATCCCTCTCTCTCTCACCCACTCTCTCGCTCACCCTCTCCCACTCTCACCCTCTCCCTCACCCTCTCTCTCCCTCTCTCTCTCTGTCTCTCTCTCCCTCTCCCCTTTCCTCTTCTCTTTCTCTCCCTCTCCCTCTACCATTCACTTTCCCTATCTCTCACTCCCTCTCTCACTTTCTCCCTCTCTCACCCTCACCCTCTTTCTCTCTCACTCTCTATCTGTCTCTCTCTATCTCCCTCCCTCTCTCTCTCTTGCTCCCTCTCCTGCTCTCTATCTCGCTCTATCTCCCTCTCACTCCCTTTCTCTCTCTCTCTCTCCTACTTTCACACTCTCTCACCCCCTCTCTCACACCCTCTATCTCTCTCCCTCTACCCCCTTCTCTCCCCCTCTCTTTCTTTCTCTCTCTCTCTCTCCCCCTCTTGCTCTCCCCTCTCCCTCACCCTCTACCTGTCTCTCTCTCTTTCCCTCTCTCTCTTTCTCCATCTCCCACTACCGCTCTCTCTCCTTCTCACTCAATCTCTCTCTATCTGTCCTTCTGTCCCACACTCTCTCACTCTACATCTCACTCTCTTTCTCTCCCTCCTTCTCTCTCTCTCACCCACTCGTACTATCTCCCCCTCTCACTGTTTGTTTCTCCCCTCTCTCTCTCTCTCCCTCTCTCATTCTCTCTCTTCCTCTCCTCTCTCTCTCTCTTTCTCTCACCCCTCTCTCTCCATCTCCCACTCACTGTCTCTCCCTCCCCATCTCTCTATCTCCCTCCCTGTCGCTCTCTCCCTTTTTCTCATTGTCTATCTCACTTCCCCTCTCCCTCTCTCTCTCCCTCTCCCTCTCACCCTCCTTCTCTCACTCTCTCCCTCTCTTTCTCTGTCCCTCACTCTCTCACTCCCCCTCTCTCTCTCTTTCTCTCCCAAACTCTCTCACTCGCTCTCCCTCGATCTCTCCCTCCCCTATATCTCTCTCTCTTCCATTCTCTCTGTCTCTCCCTCTCACTCTCTCTCTGTCCCTCTCTCTCTTTCTCCATCTCCCATTCCTCTCTATCTCTCTCTCTCCCTCTCCCTCTCACTCTATCTCACTCCCTCTCTCCCTGTCCCTCTCTCTCACTCTAGCTCTCACTCTCTTTCTCTCCCTCTACCTCTCTCTCACTCTCCCACTCTCTCCCTCACACTCCCTCCCCCTCTCTCTCCCTCTCTCTATATCTTTCTCTCTCTCCACCCTCTCTCTCTCCATCTCTCTACCTCTCTCTCTCTTTCTGTCTCTCATTCTCTCTCTTCCTCTCCTCTCTCTCTCTCCCTGTCTCTCCCCCCTCTCTCTCACTCCATTTCCCACTCACTCTATCGCTCCCTCCCCATCTCTCTCTCTCCCTCCCTCTCTCTCTCTCGCCCACTCTCTCGCTCACCCTCTCCCTCTCTCACCCTCTCCCTCACCCTCTCTCTCTCCCTCTCTCTCTCTGTCTCTCTCTCCCTCTCCCCTTTCCTCTTCTCTTTCTCTCTCTCCCTCTACCTCTCACTTTCCCTATCTCTCACTTCCTCTCTCACTTTCTCCATCTCTCTCCCTCTCTCTCCCTCACCCTCTTTCTCTCTAACTCTCTATCTGACTCTCTATCTCTCCCTCCCTATCTCTCTCTTGCTCCCTCTCCCGCCCTCTATCTCGCTCTCTCTCCCTCTCACTCCCTTTCTCTCTCTCCCTCTCCCACTCTCACACCTCTCACGCCCTCTCTCACACCCTCTATCTCTCTCCCTCTACCCCCTTCTCTCCCCCTCTCTTTTTCTCTGTCTTTCTGTCTCTCTCCCTCTCTCTCCCCCTCACACTCACCCTCTCCCTCTCTCTTCCCTCTACCTGTCTCAATCTCTCTCTTTCCCTCTCTCTCTTTCTCCATCTCCCACTATCACTCTCTCTCCTTCTCACTCAATCTCTCTCTATCCGTCCCTCTGTCCCTCTCTCTCTCACTCTACATCTCACTCCTTTCTCTCCCTCTCCATCTCTCTCCCTCTCTCTCCCTCTCTCCCACACCCTCTCCCTTTCTCATATCTTTCTCTCTCTCACCCTCTCTCACTCTCTCTCCTTCCTCTCTCTTCCACCCTCTCTCTCCCGCACTCTCTTCCTCCCTCTCCCTCCATCACCCTCTCATTCCCTCACACCCCTCTCTCTCTCTCTCTCCCGCCACTCTCTGTCTGTTTATCTCTCCCAATCCCCCTCATTCTCATTCTCACCCTCCCCATCTCTCTCCTCTTTCCCTCCCTCTCTCTCTCACTTTCTCTCTCTCTCTATCAACCTCTCTCTTCCTCTCCCGTTATCTCTCTCACTCTCTCACCTCCACCTATCTCTCTCTTTTTCTCTCTCACCCTCTCGCACTATCTCCCCCTCTCACTGTTTGTTTCTAGCCTCTCTCTCTCCCCCTCTCATTCTCTCTCTTCCTCTCCTCTCCTTCTCTCTTTCTCTACCCCCTCTCTCTCCATCTCCCACTCACTCTCTGTCTCTCCCTCCTCCATCTCTCTATCTCCCTCCCTCCCTCTCTCTCCCTTTATCACTTTGTCTATTTCACTTCCCCTCTCCCTCACTCTCTCTCTCCCTCTCTCTCTTTCACTCTATCTCTCCCACTCACTCCCCCCTCTCTCTCTCTTTCTACCTCTCTTTTATCTCTCTCCCTTTCTCTCTCTCGCTCTCTCTCTCCCTCTCACTCTCTCTCCCACTCTCTCTCTCTGTCCCTCTCACTCTCTCCCTCTCCCTCCCTCTCCTTCTAACCCTCTCTTTCTCTCACTCTCCCCTTCTCTCTCTCTCACTATCTCTCTCCCTCTCTCACACTCCCTCATTCTCACTCCCTCCCTCACTCTCTCTCTCCTTCTCTCTATCTCCATCTCCCTCTCAAACCCTCACCCGTGCACTCTCTGTACCACTCTTTAAATCTCCAGACCTCGCACTCTCTCACTCTACTTTTCCCTCTCTCCCCCTCTCCTTCTCTCTCCCTCCCTCTCTCTCCCCCTCTCTCTCTGTCCCTCTCTCTCTCCAACTCTCTCTCTGTCCATCTGTCTCTCTCCCACTCTCTCTCCCTCTCTCTCTCTATCCCTCTCTCCATCTTCCTCTCTCACTCTCTCTCCCTCTCCCTCTCTGTCCCTCTCTCTCTCACTCTCCCTCTCTCTCTCTCACTCTCCCTCTCTTTCTCTGTCCATCTCTCTCTCCCCCTCCCTCTCTTTCTCTCCCACTTCCTCTCTCACTAACTCTCCCTCGCACTCTCCCCCTCTCCCTCTCTCCCTCTCTCTCTCCCACCCTTATATCTCTCTCACTTGCTCTCCCTCTCTCTCTTCCATACTCTAACCCACCCCCTCTCTCTCCCTCTCTCTTGCTCTCCCTCTCCCTCTCACTCTCTCTCTCCCTCTCCCTCGCTCTCTCTCTCTCCCCTTATCTCTCTCTCTCTCCCCTTCTGTCTCTCCCTCTCCCTCTCTCTCTCACTCCTTCTCCCTCTCTTTCCCTATTCTCTCTCTCCCTCTCACTCTCTCTCTCTCACTCTCCCCTCTCTGTTTCCCTCTCTCCCTCTCTCTCTCACTATATCTCTCCCTATCTCTCTCCCTCTCTCTCTCCCCACTCTCTCTCACGCTCCTTCTCCTCTCTCTCACTCTCTTTCTCCCTCTCTCTCTGTCTGTCTCTCTCTCTATCTCCCTTTCTCTCTCTCTCTCCCCACTCTCTCCCACCCACTCCCATTCTCTCCCTCTCCCTCTCACTCTCTCTGTCCCTCTCTCTCTTTCTCCATCTCCCACTCTCTCTCTCTCCCTCTCCCTCTCACTCTATCTCTCTCCCTCTCTCCCTGCTCCTCTCTCTCTAACTCCCCCTCTCTCTCTCTTTCTCTCCCACCCTCTCTCACTCGCTCTCCCTCGCTCTCTCCCTCCCCTATATCTCGCTCTCTCCCATTCTCCCTGTCTCTCCCTCTCACTCTCTCTCTGTCCCTCTCTCTCTTTCTCCTTCACCCATTCCTCTCTATCTCTCTCTCTCCATCTCCAGCTCACTCTATCTCACTTCATCTCTCCCTGTCCCTCTCTCTCTCACTCTAGCACTCACTCTCTTGCTCTCCCTCTCCCTCTCTCTCTCTCTCACTATCCCACTCTCTCCCTCACACTCTCTATCCCTCTCCCTCTCTCTCTCCCTCTCTCTCTATCTTTCTCTCTCTCCACCCTCTCTCTCTCCATCTCTCTCCCTCTCTCTTTCTCTCTTTCTGTCTCTCATTCTCTCTCTTGCTCTCCTCCCTCTCTCCCTGTCTCTCCCCACTCACTCTCACTCCATCTCCCACTCACTCTCTCCCTCCCCCATCTCTCTCTCGCCCACTCTCTCGCTCACCCTCTCCCACTCTCACCCTCTCCCTCACCCTCTCTCTCCCTCTCTCTCTCTGTCTCTCTCCCTCTCCCCTTTCCTCTTCTCTTTCTCTCCCTCTCCCTCTACCATTCACTTTCCCTATCTCTCACTCCCTCTCTCACTTTCTCCCTCTCTCACCCTCACCCTCTTTCTCTCTCACTCTCTATCTGTCTCTCTCTATCTCCCTCCCTCTCTCTCTCTCTTGCTCCCTCTCCTGCTCTCTATCTCGCTCTCTCTCCCTCTCACTCCCTTTCTCTCTCTCTCTCTCCCACTTTCACACTCTCTCACCCCCTCTCTCACACCCTCTATCTCTCTCCCTCTACCCCCTTCTCTCCCCCTGTCTTTCTCTGTCTTTCTCTCTCACTCTCTCCCCCTCTTGCTCTCCCCTCTCCCTCTCTCTCTCCCTCAACCTGTCTCTCTCTCTTTCCCTCTCTCTCTTTCTCCATCTCCCACTACTGCTCTCTCTCCTTCTCACTCAATCTCTCTCTATCTGTCCTTCTGTCCCACTCTCTCTCACTCTACATCTCACTCTCTTTCTCTCCCTCTCCCTCTCTCTCCCTCTCTCCCACACTCTCCCTCACACACTCTCTCCCTCTCTCATATCTTTCTCTCTCTCACCCTCTCTCGCTCTCTCTCCTTCCTCTCTCTCTCTCCCTCTCTCTCTCTCCTGCCTCTCTCTGTCTGTTTATCTCTCCCAATCCCCCTCATTCTCATTCTCACCATCCTCATCTCTCTCCTCTCTCTCTCCCTCTCTCTCTCTCACTTTCTCTCTCTCTCTATCATCCTCTCTCTTCCTCTCCCGCTCTCTCTCTCACTCTCACCTCTACCTCTTTCTCTCTTTCCCTCTATCCCCCTCCCTCACACTCCACCCTCTCTCTCCCTCACACTTTCTCTCTTTCTCTCTCTCTCACCCTCTCACACTATCTCCCCCTCTCACTTCCTATATCTACCCTCTCTCTCTCTCTCCCTCTCTCATTCTCTCTCTTCCTCTCCTCTCTCTTTCTCTTTCTCTCCCTTTCTCTCTCCATCTCCCACTCATTCTCTGTCTCTCCCTCCCCATCTCTTTATCTCCCTCCCTCTCTCTCTCTCCCTCTTTCTCTTTGTCTCTCTCTTCCCCTCTCCCTCTCTCTCTCCCTCTCATTTTCTCTCCCTTCACCCTCTTCACTCCCCTCCTCACTCTACCTCCCTCTCTCACTATCCCTCTCTCCCTCCCTCTCTCTTTCTCTCTCACTCTTTCCCTCACCCCCTCTCTCTATCTCTTTCTCTCAAACTCTCTCTCTCCATCTCCCATTCTCTCTTAACTTTCTCTCCATCTCCCACTCTCTCCCTTTATCTCTCCCTCCATCTCTATTTCTCTCTCTCCCTCCCTCCCCCTCTCCCCCTCCGTCTCTCTCTCTCTCCCTCTCTCTCACTCCCTCCCTCCCTCTCTCTCTCTCCATCTCCATTTTGCTCCCACACCTGTGCACTGTCCCTCTCTTTTACTCTCCTGCCCTCTCACTCTCTCACCTTCGCTCCCTCTCCCCTTCACTCTCCCCCTCTCTCTCTCCAACTCTCTCTCTGTCCATCCCCCTCTCACTCTCCCTCTCTCTCTCCCTCTCTATCTCCCTCCCTCACTCTTTCTCTGTCCCCTCTCTCTCTCACACTCTCTCTCACTCATTCTCTCTTCCTCCCTCCCTCACACTCTCTCTCCCTCCCTCCCCCTCTCCCTTCCTCCTCCTCTCACTCCCTCTCTCTCTCTGTACCTCTCTATTTCTCCCTCCCTCTCTCACACTCTCTCTCCCTTTTTTTGTCTCCTGTCTCTTTCTCTCTACCTCTCTCTCTGTCTCCCTCTCCCTCTCACCCTCCCTCTCTTACTCTCTCCCTCTCTTTCTCTAACCCCCTCTCTCTCACTCCCCTCTCTCTCTCTTTCTCTCCCACCCTCTCTCACTCACTCTACCTCGCCCTCCCCTATATCTCTCTTTCCCATTCTCTCTGTCTCTCCCTCTCACTCTCTCTCTGTCCCTCTCTCTCTTTCTCCATCACCCATCTCTCTCTCTCTCTCTCCCTCTCCCACACTCTATCTCACTCCCTCTCACCCTGTCCCTCTCTCTCTCACTCTAGCTCTCACTCTCTTTCTCTCCTTCTCCCTCTCTCTCACTCAGTCTCCCACTCTCTCCCTCACCCCCTCTCTCTCCCTCCCTCTCTCTTTCTCTCTCAAACCCCTCCATCTCTCTCCCTCTCTCTTTCTCTCTTTCCCTCTCTCATCCTCTCCTCTCTCTCTCTCTGTCTCTCCCCCTCTCTCTCAATCCATCTCCCACTCACTCTCTCTCCCTCCCCATCTCTCTTTCTCCCTCCATCTCTCTCTCGCCCTCTCTCTTACTCTCCCTCTCCCTCTCTCTCTTTCACTCTATCTCTCCCACTCCCCCCTCTCTCTCTCTTTCTACCTCTCTTTAATCTCTCTCCCTTTCGCTCTCTCTCTCTACTTCTCTCTATCTCTCCCTCTCCCTCACTCACTCTCTCTCTCTATCTCACCCTCTCTCTCGCTCTCCTCTCTCCCTCTCTTTCTCCATCTCTCTCTCTGTCTCTTTTTCTTTCTCTCTCCCACCCTCTCCCTCTATCTCACTCTCTCCCTCTCTCTCTCTCTCTCTATCTCCCTCCCTCTCTTTCTCCCTCCCTCCAATCTCCCACTCCCTCTCTCTCTCTATCTCTGCCACTCCGCCTCTCTCTCTCTTTCGCTATCTCACTCTAACTCAACATCTCCCTTTCTATCTATCTCTCTATATCTCTTCCTCTCCCTCTCTCTCTCACTCCATCCCTCTGTCTTGCTTTACTTCTCCATCCCTCTCTCCCCCTCCCCCTTTCCCTCTCTCACTCTCTCCCTCACCCTCTCTCTCTCCCTCTCTCTCTCTGTCTCTCTCTCCCTCTCCCCTTTCCTCTTCTCTCTTCCTCTCCCTCTACCTCTCACTTTCCCTATCTCTCACTCCCTCTCTCACTTTCTCCCTCTCTCTCCCTCACCCTCTTTCTCTCTCACTCTCTATCTGTCTCTCTCTCTCCCTCCCTCTCTCTCTCCCTCTCACCCTCCTTCTCTCACTCTCTCCCTCACCTGCTCTCTATCTTGCAATCTCTCCCTCTCACTCCCTTTCTCTCTCTCCCTCTCCCACTCTCATACTCTCTCACACCATCTATCTGTCTCCCTCTAACCCCTTCTCTCCCCCTCTCTTTTTCTCTCTTTCTCTCTCTCTCCCTCTCTCTCCCCCTCTCGCTCTCACTCTCTTCCTTTCTCACTCTCCCTCTACCTGTCCCTTTCTCTCTTTCCCTCTCTCTCTCTCCATCTCCCACTATCGCGCTCTCTCCTTCTCACTCAATCTCTCTATCTGTCCTTCTGTCCTTCTCTCTCTCACTTTACATCTCACTCTCCTTCTCTCCCTCCCTCTCTCTCCCTCCTTCTCTCTCTCTCACCCTCTCGCACTATCTCCCCCTCTCATTGTTTGTTTCTACCCTCTCTCTCTCTCTCCCTCTCTCATTCTCCCTCTTCCTCTCCTCTCTCTCTCTCTTTCTCTCACCCCTCTCTCTCCATCTCCCACTCACTGTCTCTCCCTCCCCATCTCTCTATCTCCCTCCCTCTCGCTCTCTCCTTTTTTCTCATTGTCTATCTCACTTCCCCTCTCCCTCTCTCTCTCCCTCTCCCTCTCACCCTCCTTCTCTCACTCTCTCCCTCTCTTTCTCTGTCCCTCACTCTCTCACTCCCCCTCTCTCTCTCTTTCTCTCCCAACCTCTCTCACTCGCTCTCCCTCGATCTCTCCCTCCCCTATATCTCTCTCTCTTCCATTCTCTCTGTCTCTCCCTCTCACTCTCTCTCTGTCCCTCTCTCTCTTTCTCCATCTCCCATTCCTCTCTATTTCTCTCTCTCTCCCTCTCCCTCTCACTCTATCTCACTCCCTCTCTCCCTGTCCCTCTCTCTCACTCTAGCTCTCACTCTCTTTCTCTCCCTCTACCTCTCTCTCTCACTCCCACTCTCTCCCTCACACTCCCTCCCCCTCTCTCTCCCTCTCTCTATATCTTTCTCTCTCTCCACCCTCTCTCTCTCCATCCCTCTCCCTCCCTCTTTCTCTCTTTCTGTCTCTCATTCTCTCTCTTCCTCTCCTCTCTCTCTCCCTGTCACTCCCCCTCTCTCTCACTCCATCTCCCACTCACTCTATCGCTCCCTCCCCATCTCTCTCTCTCTCCCTCTCTCTCTCTCGCCCACTCTCTCGCTCACCCTCTCCCTCTCTCACCCTCTCCCTCACCCTCTCTCTCTCCCTCTCTCTCTCTGTCTCTCTCTCCCTCTCCCCTTTCCTCTTCTCTTTCTCTCTCTCCCTCTACCTCTCACTCTCCCTATCTCTCACTTCCTCTCTCACTTTCTCCCTCTCTCTCCCTCTCTCTCGCTCACCCTCTTTCTCTCTAACTCTATCTGACTCTCTATCTCTCCCTCCCTATCTCTCTCTTGCTCCCTCTCCCGCTCTCTATCTCGCTCTCTCTCCCTCTCACTCCCTTTCTCTCTCTCCCTCTCCCACTCTCACACTTCTCTCACGCCCTCTCTCACACCCTCTATCTTTCTCCCTCTACCCCCTTCTCTCCCCCTCTCTTTTTCTCTGTCATGCTGTCTCTCTCCCTCTCTCTCTCCCCCTCACACTCACCCTCTCCCTCTTTCTCTCCCTCTACCTCTCTCAATCTCTCTCTTTCCCTCTCTCTCTTTCTGCATCTCCCACTATCACTCTCTCTCCTTCTCACTCAATCTCTCTCTATCCGTCCCTCTGTCCCTCTCTCTCTCACTCTACATCTCACTCCTTTCTCTCCCTCTCCCTCTCTCTCCCTCTCTCTCCCTCTCTCCCACACTCTCTCCCTCTCTCATATCTTTCTCTCTCTTACCCTCTCTCACTCTCTCTCCTTCCTCTCTCTTCCACCCTCTCTCTCCCGCACTCTCTCCCTCCCTCTCCCTCCATCACCCTCTCATTCCCTCACACCCCTCTCTCTCTCACTCTCCCTCTCCCTCTCTCTCCCTCCCTCTCTCTTTTTCCCCCTCTCTCTCTCTCTCCCGCCACTCTCTTTCTGTTTATCTCTCCCAATCCCCCTCATTCTCATTCTCACCCTCCCTATCTCTCTCCTCTCTCCCTCCATCTCTCTCTCACTTTCTCTCTCTCTCTATCAACCTCTCTCTTCCTCCCCCGTTCTCTCTCTCACTCTCTCACCTCCACCTCTCTCTCTCTTTCTCTCTCCAATCCCTCTCCCTCCCCCCTCTCTCTCCCTCCCTCTCTCTCTTTCTCTCTCTCACCCTCTCGCTCTATCTCCCCCT
This sequence comes from Narcine bancroftii, assembly GCF_036971445.1. Lineage (NCBI taxonomy): Eukaryota > Metazoa > Chordata > Chondrichthyes > Torpediniformes > Narcinidae > Narcine > Narcine bancroftii. The sequence continues at coordinate 181,310 of NW_027211922.1, forward strand.
CTCACTGTTTGTTTCTAACCTCTCTGTCTACCCCTCTCATTCTCTCTCTTCCTCTCCTCTCTCTCTCTCTTTCTCTCCCCCCTCTCTCTCCATCTCCCACTCACTCTGTCTCTCCCTCCTCCATCTCTCTATCTCCCTCCCTCCCTCTCTCTCCCTTTATCACTTTGTCTATCTCACTTCCCCTCTCCCTCACTCTCTCTCTCCCTCTCTCTCTTTCACTCTATCTCTCCCACTCCCCCCTCTCTCTCTCTTTCTACCTCTCTTTAATCTCTCTCCCTTTCGCTCTCTCTCTCTACTTCTCTCTATCTCTCCCTCTCCCTCACTCACTCTCTCTCTCTATCTCACCCTCTCTCTCGCTCTCCTCTCTCCCTCTCTTTCTCCATCTCTCTCTCTGTCTCTTTTTCTTTCTCTCTCCCACCCTCTCCCTCTATCTCACTCTCTCCCTCTCTCTCTCTCTCTCTCTCTATCTCCCTCCCTCTCTTTCTCCCTCCCTCCAATCTCCCACTCCCTCTCTCTCTCTATCTCTGCCACTCCGCCTCTCTCTCTCTTTTGCTATCTCACTCTAACTCAACATCTCCCTTTCTATCTATCTCTCTATATCTCTTCCTCTCCCTCTCTCTCTCACTCCATCCCTCTGTCTTGCTTTACTTCTCCATCCCTCTCTCCCCCTCCCCCTTTCCCTCTCTCACTCTCTCCCTCACCCTCTCTCTCTCCCTCTCTCTCTCTGTCTCTCTCTCCCTCTCCCCTTTCCTCTTCTCTCTTCCTCTCCCTCTACCTCTCACTTTCCCTATCTCTCACTCCCTCTCTCACTTTCTCCCTCTCTCTCCCTCACCCTCTTTCTCTCTCACTCTCTATCTGTCTCTCTCTCTCCCTCCCTCTCTCTCTCCCTCTCACCCTCCTTCTCTCACTCTCTCCCTCACCTGCTCTCTATCTTGCAATCTCTCCCTCTCACTCCCTTTCTCTCTCTCCCTCTCCCACTCTCATACTCTCTCACCCCCTCTCTCACACCATCTATCTGTCTCCCTCTAACCCCTTCTCTCCCCCTCTCTTTTTCTCTCTTTCTCTCTCTCTCCCTCTCTCTCCCCCTCTCGCTCTCACTCTCTATCTTTCTCACTCTCCCTCTACCTGTCCCTTTCTCTCTTTCCCTCTCTCTCTCTCCATCTCCCACTATCGCGCTCTCTCCTTCTCACTCAATCTCTCTATCTGTCCTTCTGTCCTTCTCTCTCTCACTTTACATCTCACTCTCTTTCTCTCCCTCCCTCTCTCTCCCTCCTTCTCTCTCTCTCACCCTCTCGCACTATCTCCCCCTCTCATTGTTTGTTCCTACCCTCTCTCTCTCTCTCCCTCTCTCATTCTCCCTCTTCCTCTCCTCTCTCTCTCTCTTTCTCTCACCCCTCTCTCTCCATCTCCCACTCACTGTCTCTCCCTCCCCATCTCTCTATCTCCCTCCCTCTCGCTCTCTCCTTTTTTCTCATTGTCTATCTCACTTCCCCTCTCCCTCTCTCTCTCCCTCTCCCTCTCACCCTCCTTCTTTCACTCTCTCCCTCTCTTTCTCTGTCCCTCACTCTCTCACTCCCCCTCTCTCTCTCTTTCTCTCCCAACCTCTCTCACTCGCTCTCCCTCGATCTCTCCCTCCCCTATATCTCTCTCTCTTCCATTCTCTCTGTCTCTCCCTCTCACTCTCTCTCTGTCCCTCTCTCTCTTTCTCCATCTCCCATTCCTCTCTATTTCTCTCTCTCTCCCTCTCCCTCTCACTCTATCTCACTCCCTCTCTCCCTGTCCCTCTCTCTCACTCTAGCTCTCACTCTCTTTCTCTCCCTCTACCTCTCTCTCTCTCACTCCCACTCTCTCCCTCCCCCTCTCTCTCCCTCTCTCTATATCTTTCTCTCTCTCCACCCTCTCTCTCTCCATCCCTCTCCCTCCCTCTTTCTCACTTTCTGTCTCTCATTCTCTCTCTTCCTCTCTCTCTCTCCCTGTCACTCCCCCCTCTCTCTCACTCCATCTCCCACTCACTCTATCGCTCCCTCCCCATCTCTCTCTCTCTCTCCCTCTCTCTCTCTCGCCCACTCTCTCGCTCACCCTCTCCCTCTCTCCCCTCTCCCTCACCCTCTCTCTCTCCCTCTCTCTCTCTGTCTCTCTCTCCCTCTCCCCTTTCCTCTTCTCTTCTCTCTCTCCCTCTACCTCTCACTCTCCCTATCTCTCACTTCCTCTCTCACTTTCTCCCTCTCTCTCCCTCTCTCTCGCTCACCCTCTTTCTCTCTAACTCTATCTGACTCTCTATCTCTCCCTCCCTATCTCTCTCTTGCTCCCTCTCCCGCTCTCTATCTCGCTCTCTCTCCCTCTCACTCCCTTTCTCTCTCTCCCTCTCCCACTCTCACACTTCTCTCACGCCCTCTCTCACACCCTCTATCTCTCTCCCTCTACCCCCTTCTGTCCCCCTCTCTTTTTCTCTGTCTTTCTGTCTCTCTCCCTCTCTCTCTCCCCTTCACACTCACCCTCTCCCTCTTTCTCTCCCTCTACCTGTCTCAATCTCTCTCTTTCCCTCTCTCTCTTTCTCCATCTCCCACTATCACTCTCTCTCCTTCTCACTCAATCTCTCTCTATCCGTCCCTCTGTCACTCTCTCTCTCACTCTACATCTCACTCCTTTCTCTCCCTCTCCCTCTCTCTCCCTCTCTCTCCCTCTCTCCCACACTCTCTCCCTCTCTCATATCTTTCTCTCTCTTACCCTCTCTCACTCTCTCTCCTTCCTCTCTCTTCCACCCTCTCTCTCCCGCACTCTCTCCCTCCCTCTCCCTCCATCACCCTCTCATTCCCTCACACCCCTCTCTCTCTCACTCTCCCTCTCCCTCTCTCTCCCTCCCTCTCTCTTTTCCCCCTCTCTCTCTCTCTCCCGCCACTCTCTTTCTGTTTATCTCTCCCAATCCCCCTCATTCTCATTCTCACCCTCCCCATCTCTCTCCTCTCTCCCTCCCTCTCTCTCTCACTTTCTCTCTCTCTCTATCAACCTCTCTCTTCCTCTCCCGTTTTCTCTCTCACTCTCTCACCTCCACCTATCTCTCTCTTTCTCTCTCTCCCCCTCCCTCTCCCTCCCCCCTCTCTCCCCCTCCCTCTCTCTTTCTCTCTCTCACCCTCTCGCACTATCACCCCCTCTCACTGTCTGTCTCTACCCTCTCTCTCTCCCCCTCACATTCTCTCTCTTCCTCTCCTCTCTCTCTCTTTTCTCCCCCCTCTCTCTCCATCACCCACTCACTCTCTGTCTCTCCCTCCTCCATCTCTCTATCTCCCTCCCTCCCTCTCTCTCCCTTTATCACTTTGTCTATCTCACTTCCCCTCTCCCTCACTCTCTCTCACCCTCTCTCTCTTTCACTCTATCTCTCCCACTCCCCCCTCTCTCTCTCTTTCTACCTCTCTTTTATCTCTTTCCCTTTCTCTCTTTCGCTCTCTCTCTCCCTCTCACTCTCTCTCCCACTCTCTCTCTCTGTCCCTCTCACTCTCTCCCTCTCCCTCCCTCTCCTTCTATCCCTCTCTTTCTCTCACTCTCCCCTCTCTCTCTCTCACTATCTCTCTCCCTCTCTCACTCTCCCTCATTCTCACTCCCTCCCTCACTCTCTCTCTCCCTCTCTCTATCTCCATCTCCCTCTCAAATCCTCACCCGTGCACTCTCTGTCCCACTCTTTAAATCTCCAGACCTCGCACTCTCTCACTCTACTTTTCCCTCTCTCCCCCTCTCCTTCTCTCTCTCTCCCTCTCTCTCCCCTCTCTCTCTGTCCCTCTCTCTCTCCAACTCTCTCTCTGTCCATCTGTCTCTCTCCCACTCTCTCTCCCTCTCTCTCTCTATCCCTCTCTCCATCTTCCTCTCTCACTCTCTCTCCCTCTCCCTCTCTGTCCCTCTCTCTCTCACTCTCCTCTCTCTCTCACTCTCCCTCTCTTTCTGTCCATCTCTCTCTCCCCCTCCCTCTCTTTCTCTCCCACTTCCTCTCTCACTTGCTCTCCCTCTCTCTCTCCCATATTCTAACCCACCCCCCTCTCTCTCCCTCTCTCTTGCTCTCCCTCTCCCTCTCACTCTCTCTCCCTCTCCCTCGCTCTCTATCTCTCCCCTTATCTCTCTCTCTCTCTCCCCTTCTGTCTCTCCCACTCTTTCTCTCTCTCTCAATCCTTCTCCCTCTCCCTATTCTCTCTCTCCCTCTCACTCTCTCTCTCACTCTCCCCTCTGTTTCCCTCTCTCCCTCTCTCTCTCACTATATCTCTCCCTATCTCTCTCCCTCTCTCTCTCCCCACTCTCTCTCACCCACTCCCATTCTCTCCCTCTCCCTCTCACTCTCTCTGTCCCTCTCTCTCTTTCTCCATCTCCCACTCTCTCTCTCCCTCTCCCTCTCACTCTATCTCTCTCCCTCTCTCCCTGTCCCTCTCTCTCTAACTCCCCCTCTCTCTCTCTTTCTCTCCCACCCCTCTCCTCACTCGCTCTCCCTCGCTCTCTCCCTCCCCTATATCTCGCTCTCTCCCATTCTCCCTGTCTCTCCCTCTCACTCTCTCTCTGTCCCTCTCTCTCTTTCTCCATCACCCATTCCTCTCTATCTCTCTCTCTCCATCTCGAGCTCACTCTATCTCACTTCATCTCTCCCTGTCCCTCTCTCTCTCACTCTAGCTCTCACTCTCTTGCTCTTCCTCTCCCTCTCTCTCTCTCTCACTATCCCACTCTCTCCCTCACACTCTCTCTCCCTCTCCCTCTCTCTCTCCCTCTCTCTCTATCTTTCTCTCTCTCCACCCTCTCTCTCTCCATCTCTCTCCCTCTCTCTTTCTCTCTTTCCGTCTCTCATTCTCCCTCTTCCTCTCCTCTCTCTCTCCCTTTCTCTCCCCACTCTCTCTCACTCCATCTCCCACTCACTCTCTCTCCCTCCCCCATCTCTCTCTCTCCATCCCTCTCTCTCTCACCCACTCTCTCGCTCACCCTCTCCCACTCTCACCTTCTCCCTCACCCTCTCTCTCCCTCTCTCTCTCTGTCTCTCTCTCCCTCTCCCCTTTCCTCTTCTCTTTCTCTCCCTCTCCCTCTACCATTCACTCCCTATCTCTCACTCCCTCTCCCTCTCTCTCCCTCTCTCTCCCTCTCTCCCACACTCTCTCCCTCTCTCATATCTTTCTCTCTCTCACCCTCTCTCACTCTCTCTCCTTCCTCTCTCTTCCACCCTCTCTCTCCCGCACTCTCTCCCTCCCTCTCCCTCCATCACCCTCTCATTCCCTCACTCCCCTCTCTCTCTCACTCTCCCTCTCCCTCTCTCTCCCTCTCTCTTTTTCCCTCTCTCTCCCTCTCTCCCGCCACTCTCTGTTTGTTTATCTCTCCCAATCCCCCTCATTCTCATTCTCACCCTCCCCATCTCTCTCCTCTCTCCCTCCCTCTCTCTCTCACTTTCTCTCTCTCTCTCTATCAACCTCTCTCTTCCTCTCCCGTTCTCTCTCTCACTCTCTCACCTCCACCTATCTCTCTCTTTCTCTCTCTCCCCCTCCCTCTCCCTCCCCCCTCTCTCTCCCTCCCTCTCTCTCTCTTTCTCTCTCTCACCCTCTCGCACTATCTCCCCCTCTCACTGTTTGTTTCTAGCCTCTCTCTCTCCCCCTCTCATTCTCTCTCTTCCTCTCCTCTCTCTCTCTCTTTGTCTACCCCCTCTCTCTCCATCTCCCACTCACTGTCTGTCTCTCCCTCCTCCATCTCTCTATCTCCCTCCCTCCCTCTCTCTCCCTTTATCACTTTGTCTATCTCACTTCCCCTCTCCCTCACTCTCTCTCTCCCTCTCTCTCTTTCACTCTATCTCTCCCACTCACTCCCCCTCTCTCTCTCTTTCTACCTCTCTTTTATCTCTCTCCCTTTCTCTCTCTCGCTCTCTCTCTCCTCTCACTCTCTCTCCCACTCTCTCTCTCTGTCCCTCTCACTCTCTCCCTCTCCCTCCCTCTCCTTCTATCCCTCTCTTTCTCTCACTCTCCCCCTCTCTCTCTCTCTCTATCTCTCTCCCTCTCTCACTCTCCCTCATTCTCACTCCTTCCCTCACTCTCTCTCTCCTTCTCTCTATCTCCATCTCCCTCTCAACCCTCACCCGTGCACTCTCTGTCACACTCTTTAAATCTCCAGACCTCGCACTCTCTCACTCTACTTTTCCCTCTCTCCCCCTTCTCTCTCTCTCCCTCTCTCTCCCCCTCTCTCTCTGTCCCTCTCTCTCTCCAACTCTCTCTCTGTCCATCTGTCTCTCTCCCACTCTCTCTCCCTCTCTCTCTCTATCCCTCTCTCCATCTTCCTCTCTCACTCTCTCTCCCTCTCCCTCTCTGTCCCTCTCTCTCACTCTCCTCTCTCTCTCACCCTCTCTTTCTCTGTCCATCTCTCTCTCCCCCTCCCTCTCTTTCTCTCCCACTTCCTCTCTCACTTGCTCTCCCTCTCTCTCTCCCATATTCTAACCCACCCCCTCTCTCTCCCTCTCTCTTGCTCTCCCTCTCCCTCTCACTCTCTCTCCCTCTCCCTCGCTCTCATCTCTCTCTCTCTCTCCCCTTCTGTCTCTCCCTCTCCCTCTCTCTCTCACTCCTTCTCCCTCTCTTTCCCTATTCTCTCTCTCCCTCTCACTCTCTCTCTCTCACTCTCCCCTCTCTGTTTCCCTCTCTCCCTCTCTCTCTCACTATATCTCTCCCTATCTCTCTCCCTCTCTCTCTCCCCACTCTCTCTCACGCTCCTTCTCTCTCTCACTCTCTTTCTCCCTCTCTCTCTGTCTGTCTCTCTCTCTATCTCCCTTACTCTCTCTCTCCCCACTCTCTCTCACCCACTCCCATTCTCTCCCTCTCCCTCTCACTCTCTCTGTCCCTCTCTCTCTTTCTCCATCTCCCACTCTCTCTCTCCCTCTCCCTCTCACTCTATCTCTCTCCCTCTCTCCCTGTCCCTCTCTCTAACTCCCCCTCTCTCTCTCTTTCTCTCCCACCCTCTCTCACTCGCTCTCCCTCGCTCTCTCCCTCCCCTATATCTCGCTCTCTCCCATTCTCCCTGTCTCTCCCTCTCACTCTCTCTCTGTCCCTCTCTCTCTTTCTCCATCACCCATTCCTCTCTATCTCTCTCTCTCCATCTCGAGCTCACTCTATCTCACTTCATCTCTCCCTGTCCCTCTCTCTCTCACTCCCACTCTCTCCCTCACACTCCCTCCCCCTCTCTCTCCCTCTCTCTATATCTTTCTCTCTCTCCACCCTCTCTCTCTCCATCCCTCTCCCTCCCTCTTTCTCTCTTTCTGTCTCTCATTCTCTCTCTTCCTCTCCTCTCTCTCTCCCTGTCACTCCCCCTCTCTCTCACTCCATCTCCCACTCACTCTATCGCTCCCTCCCCATCTCTCTCTCTCTCCCTCTCTCTCTCTCGCCCACTCTCTCGCTCACCCTCTCCCTCTCTCACCCTCTCCCTCACCCTCTCTCTCTCCCTCTCTCTCTCTGTCTCTCTCTCCTCTCCCTCCCTTTCCTCTTCTCTTTCTCTCTCTCCCTCTACCTCTCACTCTCCCTATCTCTCACTTCCTCTCTCACTTTCTCCCTCTCTCTCCCTCTCTCTCGCTCACCCTCTTTCTCTCTAACTCTATCTGACTCTCTATCTCTCCCTCCCTATCTCTCTCTTGCTCCCTCTCCCGCTCTCTATCTCGCTCTCTCTCCCTCTCACTCCCTTTCTCTCTCTCCCTCTCCCACTCTCACACTTCTCTCACGCCCTCTCTCACACCCTCTATCTTTCTCCCTCTACCCCCTTCTCTCCCCCTCTCTTTTTCTCTGTCATGCTGTCTCTCTCCCTCTCTCTCTCCCCCTCACACTCACCCTCTCCCTCTTTCTCTCCCTCTACCTCTCTCAATCTCTCTCTTTCCCTCTCTCTCTTTCTGCATCTCCCACTATCACTCTCTCTCCTTCTCACTCAATCTCTCTCTATCCGTCCCTCTGTCCCTCTCTCTCTCACTCTACATCTCACTCCTTTCTCTCCCTCTCCCTCTCTCTCCCTCTCTCTCCCTCTCTCCCACACTCTCTCCCTCTCTCATATCTTTCTCTCTCTTACCCTCTCTCACTCTCTCTCCTTCCTCTCTCTTCCACCCTCTCTCTCCCGCACTCTCTCCCTCCCTCTCCCTCCATCACCCTCTCATTCCCTCACACCCCTCTCTCTCTCACTCTCCCTCTCCCTCTCTCTCCCTCCCTCTCTCTTTTTCCCCCTCTCTCTCTCTCTCCCGCCACTCTCTTTCTGTTTATCTCTCCCAATCCCCCTCATTCTCATTCTCACCCTCCCTATCTCTCTCCTCTCTCCCTCCATCTCTCTCTCACTTTCTCTCTCTCTCTATCAACCTCTCTCTTCCTCCCCCGTTCTCTCTCTCACTCTCTCACCTCCACCTCTCTCTCTCTTTCTCTCTCCAATCCCTCTCCCTCCCCCCTCTCTCTCCCTCCCTCTCTCTCTTTCTCTCTCTCACCCTCTCGCTCTATCTCCCCCTCTCACTGTTTGTTTCTAACCTCTCTGTCTACCCCTCTCATTCTCTCTCTTCCTCTCCTCTCTCTCTCTCTTTCTCTCCCCCCTCTCTCTCCATCTCCCACTCACTCTGTCTCTCCCTCCTCCATCTCTCTATCTCCCTCCCTCCCTCTCTCTCCCTTTATCACTTTGTCTATCTCACTTCCCCTCTCCCTCACTCTCTCTCTCCCTCTCTCTCTTTCACTCTATCTCTCCCACTCCCCCCTCTCTCTCTCTTTCTACCTCTCTTTAATCTCTCTCCCTTTCGCTCTCTCTCTCTACTTCTCTCTATCTCTCCCTCTCCCTCACTCACTCTCTCTCTCTATCTCACCCTCTCTCTCGCTCTCCTCTCTCCCTCTCTTTCTCCATCTCTCTCTCTGTCTCTTTTTCTTTCTCTCTCCCACCCTCTCCCTCTATCTCACTCTCTCCCTCTCTCTCTCTCTCTCTCTATCTCCCTCCCTCTCTTTCTCCCTCCCTCCAATCTCCCACTCCCTCTCTCTCTCTATCTCTGCCACTCCGCCTCTCTCTCTCTTTTGCTATCTCACTCTAACTCAACATCTCCCTTTCTATCTATCTCTCTATATCTCTTCCTCTCCCTCTCTCTCTCACTCCATCCCTCTGTCTTGCTTTACTTCTCCATCCCTCTCTCCCCCTCCCCCTTTCCCTCTCTCACTCTCTCCCTCACCCTCTCTCTCTCCCCCTCTCTCTCTGTCTCTCTCTCCCTCTCCCCTTTCCTCTTCTCTCTTCCTCTCCCTCTACCTCTCACTTTCCCTATCTCTCACTCCCTCTCTCACTTTCTCCCTCTCTCTCCCTCACCCTCTTTCTCTCTCACTCTCTATCTGTCTCTCTCTCTCCCTCCCTCTCTCTCTCCCTCTCACCCTCCTTCTCTCACTCTCTCCCTCACCTGCTCTCTATCTTGCAATCTCTCCCTCTCACTCCCTTTCTCTCTCTCCCTCTCCCACTCTCATACTCTCTCACCCCCTCTCTCACACCATCTATCTGTCTCCCTCTAACCCCTTCTCTCCCCCTCTCTTTTTCTCTCTTTCTCTCTCTCTCCCTCTCTCTCCCCCTCTCGCTCTCACTCTCTATCTTTCTCACTCTCCCTCTACCTGTCCCTTTCTCTCTTTCCCTCTCTCTCTCTCCATCTCCCACTATCGCGCTCTCTCCTTCTCACTCAATCTCTCTATCTGTCCTTCTGTCCTTCTCTCTCTCACTTTACATCTCACTCTCTTTCTCTCCCTCCCTCTCTCTCCCTCCTTCTCTCTCTCTCACCCTCTCGCACTATCTCCCCCTCTCATTGTTTGTTCCTACCCTCTCTCTCTCTCTCCCTCTCTCATTCTCCCTCTTCCTCTCCTCTCTCTCTCTCTTTCTCTCACCCCTCTCTCTCCATCTCCCACTCACTGTCTCTCCCTCCCCATCTCTCTATCTCCCTCCCTCTCGCTCTCTCCTTTTTTCTCATTGTCTATCTCACTTCCCCTCTCCCTCTCTCTCTCCCTCTCCCTCTCACCCTCCTTCTTTCACTCTCTCCCTCTCTTTCTCTGTCCCTCACTCTCTCACTCCCCCTCTCTCTCTCTTTCTCTCCCAACCTCTCTCACTCGCTCTCCCTCGATCTCTCCCTCCCCTATATCTCTCTCTCTTCCATTCTCTCTGTCTCTCCCTCTCACTCTCTCTCTGTCCCTCTCTCTCTTTCTCCATCTCCCATTCCTCTCTATTTCTCTCTCTCTCCCTCTCCCTCTCACTCTATCTCACTCCCTCTCTCCCTGTCCCTCTCTCTCACTCTAGCTCTCACTCTCTTTCTCTCCCTCTACCTCTCTCTCTCTCACTCCCACTCTCTCCCTCCCCCTCTCTCTCCCTCTCTCTATATCTTTCTCTCTCTCCACCCTCTCTCTCTCCATCCCTCTCCCTCCCTCTTTCTCTCTTTCTGTCTCTCATTCTCTCTCTTCCTCTCTCTCTCTCCCTGTCACTCCCCCCTCTCTCTCACTCTCCCATCTCCCCCCACTCACTCTATCGCTCCCTCCCCATCTCTCTCTCTCTCTCCCTCTCTCTCTCTCGCCCACTCTCTCGCTCACCCTCTCCCTCTCTCACCCTCTCCCTCACCCTCTCTCTCTCCCTCTCTCTCTCTGTCTCTCTCTCCCTCTCCCCTTTCCTCTTCTCTTTCTCTCTCTCCCTCTACCTCTCACTCTCCCTATCTCTCACTTCCTCTCTCACTTTCTCCCTCTCTCTCCCTCTCTCTCGCTCACCCTCTTTCTCTCTAACTCTATCTGACTCTCTATCTCTCCCTCCCTATCTCTCTCTTGCTCCCTCTCCCGCTCTCTAACTCGCTCTCTCTCCCTCTCACTCCCTTTCTCTCTCTCCCTCTCCCACTCTCACACTTCTCTCACGCCCTCTCTCACACCCTCTATCTCTCTCCTCTACCCCCTTCTGTCCCCCTCTCTTTTTCTCTGTCTTTCTGTCTCTCTCCCTCTCTCTCTCCCCCTCACACTCACCCTCTCCCTCTTTCTCTCCCTCTACCTGTCTCAATCTCTCTCTTTCCCTCTCTCTCTTTCTCCATCTCCCACTATCACTCTCTCTCCTTCTCACTCAATCTCTCTCTATCCGTCCCTCTGTCCCTCTCTCTCTCACTCTACATCTCACTCCTTTCTCTCCCTCTCCCTCTCTCTCCCTCTCTCTCCCTCTCTCCCACACTCTCTCCCTCTCTCATATCTTTCTCTCTCTTACCCTCTCTCACTCTCTCTCCTTCCTCTCTCTTCCACCCTCTCTCTCCCGCACTCTCTCCCTCCCTCTCCCTCCATCACCCTCTCATTCCCTCACACCCCTCTCTCTCTCACTCTCCCTCTCCCTCTCTCTCCCTCCCTCTCTCTTTTCCCCCTCTCTCTCTCTCTCCCGCCACTCTCTTTCTGTTTATCTCTCCCAATCCCCCTCATTCTCATTCTCACCCTCCCCATCTCTCTCCTCTCTCCCTCCCTCTCTCTCTCACTTTCTCTCTCTCTCTATCAACCTCTCTCTTCCTCTCCCGTTTTCTCTCTCACTCTCTCACCTCCACCTATCTCTCTCTTTCTCTCTCTCCCCCTCCCTCTCCCTCCCCCCTCTCTCCCCCTCCCTCTCTCTCTTTCTCTCTCTCACCCTCTCGCACTATCACCCCCTCTCACTGTCTGTCTCTACCCTCTCTCTCTCCCCCTCACATTCTCTCTCTTCCTCTCCTCTCTCTCTCTTTTCTCCCCCCTCTCTCTCCATCACCCACTCACTCTCTGTCTCTCCCCTCCTCCATCTCTCTATCTCCCTCCCTCCCTCTCTCTCCCTTTATCACTTTGTCTATCTCACTTCCCCTCTCCCTCACTCTCTCTCACCCTCTCTCTCTTTCACTCTATCTCTCCCACTCCCCCCTCTCTCTCTCTTTCTACCTCTCTTTTATCTCTTTCCCTTTCTCTCTTTCGCTCTCTCTCTCCCTCTCACTCTCTCTCCCACTCTCTCTCTCTGTCCCTCTCACTCTCTCCCTCTCCCTCCCTCTCCTTCTATCCCTCTCTTTCTCTCACTCTCCCCTCTCTCTCTCTCACTATCTCTCTCCCTCTCTCACTCTCCCTCATTCTCACTCCCTCCCTCACTCTCTCTCTCCCTCTCTCTATCTCCATCTCCCTCTCAAATCCTCACCCGTGCACTCTCTGTCCCACTCTTTAAATCTCCAGACCTCGCACTCTCTCACTCTACTTTTCCCTCTCTCCCCCTCTCCTTCTCTCTCTCTCCCTCTCTCTCCCCCTCTCTCTCTGTCCCTCTCTCTCTCCAACTCTCTCTCTGTCCATCTGTCTCTCTCCCACTCTCTCTCCCTCTCTCTCTCTATCCCTCTCTCCATCTTCCTCTCTCACTCTCTCTCCCTCTCCCTCTCTGTCCCTCTCTCTCTCACTCTCCTCTCTCTCTCACTCTCCATGTCCATCTCTCTCTCCCCCTCCCTCTCTTTCTCTCCCACTTCCTCTCTCACTTGCTCTCCCTCTCTCTCTCCCATATTCTAACCCACCCCCCTCTCTCTCCCTCTCTCTTGCTCTCCCTCTCCCTCTCACTCTCTCTCCCTCTCCCTCGCTCTCTATCTCTCCCCTTATCTCTCTCTCTCTCCCCTTCTGTCTCTCCCACTCTTTCTCTCTCTCTCAATCCTTCTCCCTCTCCCTATTCTCTCTCTCCCTCTCACTCTCTCTCTCACTCTCCCCTCTGTTTCCCTCTCTCCCTCTCTCTCTCACTATATCTCTCCCTATCTCTCTCCCTCTCTCTCTCCCCACTCTCTCTCACCCACTCCCATTCTCTCCCTCTCCCTCTCACTCTCTCTGTCCCTCTCTCTCTTTCTCCATCTCCCACTCTCTCTCTCCCTCTCCCTCTCACTCTATCTCTCTCCCTCTCTCCCTGTCCCTCTCTCTCTAACTCCCCCTCTCTCTCTCTTTCTCTCCCACCCTCTCTCACTCGCTCTCCCTCGCTCTCTCCCTCCCCTATATCTCGCTCTCTCCCATTCTCCCTGTCTCTCCCTCTCACTCTCTCTCTGTCCCTCTCTCTCTTTCTCCATCACCCATTCCTCTCTATCTCTCTCTCTCCATCTCGAGCTCACTCTATCTCACTTCATCTCTCCCTGTCCCTCTCTCTCTCACTCTAGCTCTCACTCTCTTGCTCTTCCTCTCCCTCTCTCTCTCTCTCACTATCCCACTCTCTCCCTCACACTCTCTCTCCCTCTCCCTCTCTCTCTCCCTCTCTCTCTATCTTTCTCTCTCTCCACCCTCTCTTTCTCTGTCCATCTCTCTCTCCCCCTCCCTCTCTTTCTCTCCCACTTCCTCTCTCACTTGCTCTCCCTCTCTCTCTCCCATATTCTAACCCACCCCCTCTCTCTCCCTCTCTCTTGCTCTCCCTCTCCCTCTCACTCTCTCTCCCTCTCCCTCGCTCTCATCTCTCTCTCTCTCTCCCCTTCTGTCTCTCCCTCTCCCTCTCTCTCTCACTCCTTCTCCCTCTCTTTCCCTATTCTCTCTCTCCCTCTCACTCTTTCTCTCTCACTCTCCCCTCTCTGTTTCCCTCTCTCCCTCTCTCTCTCACTATATCTCTCCCTATCTCTCTCCCTCTCTCTCTCCCCACTCTCTCTCACGCTCCTTCTCTCTCTCACTCTCTTTCTCCCTCTCTCTCTGTCTGTCTCTCTCTCTATCTCCCTTACTCTCTCTCTCCCCACTCTCTCTCACCCACTCCCATTCTCTCCCTCTCCCTCTCACTCTCTCTGTCCCTCTCTCTCTTTCTCCATCTCCCACTCTCTCTCTCCCTCTCCCTCTCACTCTATCTCTCTCCCTCTCTCCCTGTCCCTCTCTCTAACTCCCCCTCTCTCTCTCTTTCTCTCCCACCCTCTCTCACTCGCTCTCCCTCGCTCTCTCCCTCCCCTATATCTCGCTCTCTCCCATTCTCCCTGTCTCTCCCTCTCACTCTCTCTCTGTCCCTCTCTCTCTTTCTCCATCACCCATTCCTCTCTATCTCTCTCTCTCCATCTCGAGCTCACTCTATCTCACTTCATCTCTCCCTGTCCCTCTCTCTCTCACTCTAGCTCTCACTCTCTTGCTCTTCCTCTCCCTCTCTCTCTCTCACTATCCCACTCTCTCCCTCACACTCTCTCTCCCTCTCCCTCTCTCTCTCCCTCTCTCTCTATCTTTCTCTCTCTCCACCCTCTCTCTCTCCATCTCTCTCCCTCTCTCTTTCTCTCTTTCTGTCTCTCATTCTCTCTCTTCCTCTCCTCTCTCTCCCTGTCTCTCCACACTCTCTCTCACTCCATCTCCCACTCACTCTCTCTCCCTCCCCCATCACTCTCTCTCCATCCCTCTCTCTCTCGCCCACTCTCTCGCTCACCCTCTCCCACTCTCACCCTCTCCCTCACCCTCTCTCTCCCTCTCTCTCTGTCTCTCTCCCTCTCCCCTTTCCTCTTCTCTTTCTCTCCCTCTCCCTCTACCATTCACTTTCCCTATCTCTCATTCCCTCTCTCACTTTCTCCCTCTCTCACCTCACCCTCTTTCTCTCTCACTCTCTATCTGTCTCTCTCTATCTCCCTCCCTCTCTCTCTCTCTTGCTCCCTCTCCTGCTCTCTATCTCGCTCTCTCTCCCTCTCACTCCCTTTCTCTCTCTCTCTCTCCCACTTTCACACTCTCTCACCCCCTCTCTCACACCCTCTATCTCTCTCCCTCTACCCCCTTCTCTCCCCCTGTCTTTCTCTGTCTTTCTCTCTCACTCTCTCCCCCTCTTGCTCTCCCCTCTCCCTCTCTCTCTCCCTCAACCTGTCTCTCTCTCTTTCCCTCTCTCTCTTTCTCCATCTCCCACTACTGCTCTCTCTCCTTCTCACTCAATCTCTCTCTATCTGTCCTTCTGTCCCACTCTCTCTCACTCTACATCTCACTCTCTTTCTCTCCCTCTCCCTCTCTCTCCCTCTCTCCCACACTCTCCCTCACACACTCTCTCCCTCTCTCATATCTTTCTCTCTCTCACCCTCTCTCGCTCTCTCTCCTTCCTCTCTCTCTCCCTCTCTCTCTCTCCTGCCTCTCTCTGTCTGTTTATCTCTCCCAATCCCCCTCATTCTCATTCTCACCATCCTCATCTCTCTCCTCTCTCTCTCCCTCTCTCTCTCTCACTTTCTCTCTCTCTCTATCATCCTCTCTCTTCCTCTCCCGCTCTCTCTCTCACTCTCACCTCTACCTCTTTCTCTCTTTCCCTCTATCCCCCTCCCTCACACTCCACCCTCTCTCTCCCTCACACTTTCTCTCTTTCTCTCTCTCTCACCCTCTCACACTATCTCCCCCTCTCACTTCCTATATCTACCCTCTCTCTCTCTCTCCCTCTCTCATTCTCTCTCTTCCTCTCCTCTCTCTTTCTCTTTCTCTCCCTTTCTCTCTCCATCTCCCACTCATTCTCTGTCTCTCCCTCCCCCATCTCTTTATCTCCCTCCCTCTCTCTCTCTCCCTCTTTCTCTTTGTCTCTCTCTTCCCCTCTCCCTCTCTCTCTCCCTCTCATTTTCTCTCCCTTCACCCTCTTCACTCCCCTCCTCACTCTACCTCCCTCTCTCACTATCCCTCTCTCCCTCCCTCTCTCTTTCTCTCTCACTCTTTCCCTCACCCCCTCTCTCTATCTCTTTCTCTCAAACTCTCTCTCTCCATCTCCCATTCTCTCTTAACTTTCTCTCCATCTCCCACTCTCTCCCTTTATCTCTCCCTCCATCTCTATTTCTCTCTCTCCCTCCCTCCCCCTCTCCCCCTCCGTCTCTCTCTCTCTCCCTCTCTCTCACTCCCTCCCTCCCTCTCTCTCTCTCTCCATCTCCATTTTGCTCCCACACCTGTGCACTGTCCCTCTCTTTTACTCTCCTGCCCTCTCACTCTCTCACCTTCGCTCCCTCTCCCCTTCACTCTCCCCCTCTCTCTCTCCAACTCTCTCTCTGTCCATCCCCCTCTCACTCTCCCTCTCTCTCTCCCTCTCTATCTCCCTCCCTCACTCTTTCTCTGTCCCCTCTCTCTCTCACACTCTCTCTCACTCATTCTCTCTTCCTCCCTCCCTCACACTCTCTCTCCCTCCCTCCCCCTCTCCCTTCCTCCTCCTCTCACTCCCTCTCTCTCTCTGTACCTCTCTATTTCTCCCTCCCTCTCTCACACTCTCTCTCCCTTTTTTTGTCTCCTGTCTCTTTCTCTCTACCTCTCTCTCTGTCTCCCTCTCCCTCTCACCCTCCCTCTCTTACTCTCTCCCTCTCTTTCTCTAACCCCCTCTCTCTCACTCCCCTCTCTCTCTCTTTCTCTCCCACCCTCTCTCACTCACTCTACCTCGCCCTCCCCTATATCTCTCTTTCCCATTCTCTCTGTCTCTCCCTCTCACTCTCTCTCTGTCCCTCTCTCTCTTTCTCCATCACCCATCTCTCTCTCTCTCTCTCCCTCTCCCACACTCTATCTCACTCCCTCTCACCCTGTCCCTCTCTCTCTCACTCTAGCTCTCACTCTCTTTCTCTCCTTCTCCCTCTCTCTCACTCAGTCTCCCACTCTCTCCCTCACCCCCTCTCTCTCCCTCCCTCTCTCTTTCTCTCTCAAACCCCTCCATCTCTCTCCCTCTCTCTTTCTCTCTTTCCCTCTCTCATCCTCTCCTCTCTCTCTCTCTGTCTCTCCCCCTCTCTCTCAATCCATCTCCCACTCACTCTCTCTCCCTCCCCATCTCTCTTTCTCCCTCCATCTCTCTCTCGCCCTCTCTCTTACTCTCCCTCTCCTACTCTCTCTCTCCCTCTCTCTCTTTCACTCTATCTCTCCCACTCCCCCCTCTCTCTCTCTTTCTACCTCTCTTTAATCTCTCTCCCTTTCGCTCTCTCTCTCTACTTCTCTCTATCTCTCCCTCTCCCTCACTCACT
Source organism: Narcine bancroftii (assembly GCF_036971445.1). Taxonomy (NCBI): domain Eukaryota; kingdom Metazoa; phylum Chordata; class Chondrichthyes; order Torpediniformes; family Narcinidae; genus Narcine; species Narcine bancroftii. Next base: position 198,168 of record NW_027211922.1, read on the forward strand.
CTCTCTCTCTATCTCACCCTCTCTCTCGCTCTCCTCTCTCCCTCTCTTTCTCCATCTCTCTCTCTGTCTCTTTTTCTTTCTCTCTCCCACCCTCTCCCTCTATCTCACTCTCTCCCTCTCTCTCTCTCTCTCTATCTCCCTCCCTCTCTTTCTCCCTCCCTCCAATCTCCCACTCCCTCTCTCTCTCTATCTCTGCCACTCCGCCTCTCTCTCTCTTTCGCTATCTCACTCTAACTCAACATCTCCCTTTCTATCTATCTCTCTATATCTCTTCCTCTCCCTCTCTCTCTCACTCCATCCCTCTGTCTTGCTTTACTTCTCCATCCCTCTCTCCCCCTCCCCCTTTCCCTCTCTCACTCTCTCCCTCACCCTCTCTCTCTCCCTCTCTCTCTCTGTCTCTCTCTCCCTCTCCCCTTTCCTCTTCTCTCTTCCTCTCCCTCTACCTCTCTTTCCCTATCTCTCACTCCCTCTCTCACTTTCTCCCTCTCTCTCCCTCACCCTCTTTCTCTCTCACTCTCTATCTGTCTCTCTCTCTCTCCCTCCCTCTCTCTCTCCCTCTCACCCTCCTTCTCTCACTCTCTCCCTCACCTGCTCTCTATCTTGCAATCTCTCCCTCTCACTCCCTTTCTCTCTCTCCCTCTCCCACTCTCATACTCTCTCACCCCCTCTCTCACACCATCTATCTGTCTCCCTCTAACCCCTTCTCTCCCCCTCTCTTTTTCTCTCTTTCTCTCTCTCTCCCTCTCTCTCCCCCTCTCGCTCTCACTCTCTTCCTTTCTCACTCTCCCTCTACCTGTCCCTTTCTCTCTTTCCCTCTCTCTCTCTCCATCTCCCACTATCACGCTCTCTCCTTCTCACTCAATCTCTCTATCTGTCCTTCTGTCCTTCTCTCTCTCACTTTACATCTCACTCTCCTCTCTCCTTCCCATCCCCTCCTCTCTCCCTCCTTCTCTCTCTCTCACCCTCTCGCACTATCTCCCCCTCTCATTGTTTGTTTCTACCCTCTCTCTCTCTCTCCCTCTCTCATTCTCCCTCTTCCTCTCCTCTCTCTCTCTCTTTCTCTCACCCCTCTCTCTCCATCTCCCACTCACTGTCTCTCCCTCCCCATCTCTCTATCTCCCTCCCTCTCGCTCTCTCCTTTTTTCTCATTGTCTATCTCACTTCCCCTCTCCCTCTCTCTCTCCCTCTCCCTCTCACCCTCCTTCTCTCACTCTCTCCCTCTCTTTCTCTGTCCCTCACTCTCTCACTCCCCCTCTCTCTCTCTTTCTCTCCCAACCTCTCTCACTCGCTCTCCCTCGATCTCTCCCTCCCCTATATCTCTCTCTCTTCCATTCTCTCTGTCTCTCCCTCTCACTCTCTCTCTGTCCCTCTCTCTCTTTCTCCATCTCCCATTCCTCTCTATTTCTCTCTCTCTCCCTCTCCCTCTCACTCTATCTCACTCCCTCTCTCCCTGTCCCTCTCTCTCACTCTAGCTCTCACTCTCTTTCTCTCCCTCTACCTCTCTCTCTCACTCCCACTCTCTCCCTCACACTCCCTCCCCCTCTCTCTCCCTCTCTCTATATCTTTCTCTCTCTCCACCCTCTCTCTCTCCATCCCTCTCCCTCCCTCTTTCTCTCTTTCTGTCTCTCATTCTCTCTCTTCCTCTCCTCTCTCTCTCCCTGTCACTCCCCCCTCTCTCTCACTCCATCTCCCACTCACTCTATCGCTCCCTCCCCATCTCTCTCTCTCTCCCTCTCTCTCTCTCGCCCACTCTCTCGCTCACCCTCTCCCTCTCTCACCCTCTCCCTCACCCTCTCTCTCTCCCTCTCTCTCTCTGTCTCTCTCTCCCTCTCCCCTTTCCTCTTCTCTTTCTCTCTCTCCCTCTACCTCTCACTCTCCCTATCTCTCACTTCCTCTCTCACTTTCTCCCTCTCTCTCCCTCTCTCTCGCTCACCCTCTTTCTCTCTAACTCTATCTGACTCTCTATCTCTCCCTCCCTATCTCTCTCTTGCTCCCTCTCCCGCTCTCTATCTCGCTCTCTCTCCCTCTCACTCCCTTTCTCTCTCTCCCTCTCCCACTCTCACACTTCTCTCACGCCCTCTCTCACACCTTCTATCTTTCTCCCTCTACCCCCTTCTCTCCCCCTCTCTTTTTCTCTGTCTTTCTGTCTCTCTCCCTCTCTCTCTCCCCCTCACACTCACCCTCTCCCTCTTTCTCTCCCTCTACCTCTCTCAATCTCTCTCTTTCCCTCTCTCTCTTTCTGCATCTCCCACTATCACTCTCTCTCCTTCTCACTCAATCTCTCTCTATCCGTCCCTCTGTCCCTCTCTCTCTCACTCTACATCTCACTCCTTTCTCTCCCTCTCCCTCTCTCTCCCTCTCTCTCCCTCTCTCCCACACTCTCTCCCTCTCTCATATCTTCTCTCTCTTACCCTCTCTCACTCTCTCTCCTTCCTCTCTCTTCCACCCTCTCTCTCCCGCACTCTCTCCCTCCCTCTCCCTCCATCACCCTCTCATTCCCTCACACCCCTCTCTCTCTCACTCTCCCTCTCCCTCTCTCTCCCTCCCTCTCTCTTTTTCCCCCTCTCTCTCTCTCTCCCGCCACTCTCTTTCTGTTTATCTCTCCAATCCCCCTCATTCTCATTCTCACCCTCCCTATCTCTCTCCTCTCTCCCTCCATCTCTCTCTCACTTTCTCTCTCTCTCTATCAACCTCTCTCTTCCTCCCCCGTTCTCTCTCTCACTCTCTCACCTCCACCTCTCTCTCTCTTTCTCTCTCCCATCCCTCTCCCTCCCCCCTCTCTCTCCCTCCCTCTCTCTCTTTCTCTCTCTCACCCTCTCGCTCTATCTCCCCCTCTCACTGTTTGTTTCTAACCTCTCTCTCTACCCCTCTCATTCTCTCTCTTCCTCTCCTCTCCCTCTCTCTTTCTCTCCCCCCTCTCTCCCCATCTCCCACTCACTCTGTCTCTCCCTCCTCCATCTCTCTATCTCCCTCCCTCCCTCTCTCTCCCTTTATCACTTTGTCTATCTCACTTCCCCTCTCCCTCACTCTCTCTCTCCCTCTCTCTCTTTCACTCTATCTCTCCCACTCCCCCCTCTCTCTCTCTTTCTACCTCTCTTTAATCTCTCTCCCTTTCGCTCTCTCTCTCTACTTCTCTCTATCTCTCCCTCTCCCTCACTCACTCTCTCTCTCTATCTCACCCTCTCTCTCGCTCTCCTCTCTCCCTCTCTTTCTCCATCTCTCTCTCTGTCTCTTTTTCTTTCTCTCTCCCACCCTCTCCCTCTATCTCACTCTCTCCCTCTCTCTCTCTCTCTCTATCTCCCTCCCTCTCTTTCTCCCTCCCTCCAATCTCCCACTCCCTCTCTCTCTCTATCTCTGCCACTCCGCCTCTCTCTCTTTTGCTATCTCACTCTAACTCAACATCTCCCTTTCTATCTATCTCTCTATATCTCTTCCTCTCCCTCTCTCTCTCACTCCATCCCTCTGTCTTGCTTTACTTCTCCATCCCTCTCTCCCCCTCCCCCTTTCCCTCTCTCACTCTCTCCCTCACCCTCTCTCTCTCCCTCTCTCTCTCTGTCTCTCTCTCCCTCTCCCCTTTCCTCTTCTCTCTTCCTCTCCCTCTACCTCTCACTTTCCCTATCTCTCACTCCCTCTCTCACTTTCTCCCTCTCTCTCCCTCACCCTCTTTCTCTCTCACTCTCTATCTGTCTCTCTCTCTCTCCCTCCCTCTCTCTCTCCCTCTCACCCTCCTTCTCTCACTCTCTCCCTCACCTGCTCTCTATCTTGCAATCTCTCCCTCTCACTCCCTTTCTCTCTCTCCCTCTCCCACTCTCATACTCTCACCCCCTCTCTCACACCATCTATCTGTCTCCCTCTAACCCCTTCTCTCCCCCTCTCTTTTTCTCTCTTTCTCTCTCTCTCCCTCTCTCTCCCCCTCTCGCTCTCACTCTCTATCTTTCTCACTCTCCCTCTACCTGTCCCTTTCTCTCTTTCCCTCTCTCTCTCTCCATCTCCCACTATCGCGCTCTCTCCTTCTCACTCAATCTCTCTATCTGTCCTTCTGTCCTTCTCTCTCTCACTTTACATCTCACTCTCTTTCTCTCCCTCCCTCTCTCTCCCTCCTTCTCTCTCTCTCACCCTCTCGCACTATCTCCCCCTCTCATTGTTTGTTTCTACCCTCTCTCTCTCTCTCCCTCTCTCATTCTCCCTCTTCCTCTCCTCTCTCTCTCTCTTTCTCTCACCCCTCTCTCTCCATCTCCCACTCACTGTCTCTCCCTCCCCATCTCTCTATCTCCCTCCCTCTCGCTCTCTCCTTTTTTCTCATTGTCTATCTCACTTCCCCTCTCCCTCTCTCTCTCCCTCTCCCTCTCACCCTCCTTCTTTCACTCTCTCCCTCTCTTTCTCTGTCCCTCACTCTCTCACTCCCCCTCTCTCTCTCTTTCTCTCCCAACCTCTCTCACTCGCTCTCCCTCGATCTCTCCCTCCCCTATATCTCTCTCTCTTCCATTCTCTCTGTCCCTCCCTCTCACTCTCTCTCTGTCCCTCTCTCTCTTTCTCCATCTCCCATTCCTCTCTATTTCTCTCTCTCTCCCTCTCCCTCTCACTCTATCTCACTCCCTCTCTCCCTGTCCCTCTCTCTCACTCTAGCTCTCACTCTCTTTCTCTCCCTCTACCTCTCTCTCTCTCACTCCCACTCTCTCCCTCCCCCTCTCTCTCCCTCTCTCTATATCTTTCTCTCTCTCCACCCTCTCTCTCTCCATCCCTCTCCCTCCCTCTTTCTCTCTTTCTGTCTCTCATTCTCTCTCTTCCTCTCTCTCTCTCCCTGTCACTCCCCCCTCTCTCTCACTCCATCTCCCACTCACTCTATCGCTCCCTCCCCATCTCTCTCTCTCTCTCCCTCTCTCTCTCTCGCCCACTCTCTCGCTCACCCTCTCCCTCTCTCACCCTCTCCCTCACCCTCTCTCTCTCCCTCTCTCTCTCTGTCTCTCTCTCCCTCTCCCCTTTCATCTTCTCTTTCTCTCTCTCCCTCTACCTCTCACTCTCCCTATCTCTCACTTCCTCTCTCACTTTCTCCCTCTCTCTCCCTCTCTCTCGCTCACCCTCTTTCTCTCTAACTCTATCTGACTCTCTATCTCTCCCTCCCTATCTCTCTCTTGCTCCCTCTCCCGCTCTCTATCTCGCTCTCTCTCCCTCTCACTCCCTTTCTCTCTCTCCCTCTCCCACTCTCACACTTCTCTCACGCCCTCTCTCACACCCTCTATCTCTCTCCCTCTACCCCCTTCTGTCCCCCTCTCTTTTTCTCTGTCTTTCTGTCTCTCTCCCTCTCTCTCTCCCCCTCACACTCACCCTCTCCCTCTTTCTCTCCCTCTACCTGTCTCAATCTCTCTCTTTCCCTCTCTCTCTTTCTCCATCTCCCACTATCACTCTCTCTCCTTCTCACTCAATCTCTCTCTATCCGTCCCTCTGTCCCTCTCTCTCTCACTCTACATCTCACTCCTTTCTCTCCCTCTCCCTCTCTCTCCCTCTCTCTCCCTCTCTCCCACACTCTCTCCCTCTCTCATATCTTTCTCTCTCTTACCCTCA